>NC_026148.1:6336262-6342559 GCF_000512975.1 Sesamum indicum | reverse complement strand
GATAGTTATCTTCTATGATAACAACGGGGCAATAGCACAAGCAAAAGAACCAAGATCTCATCACCATTGTAAACACATTCTTAGATGCTACCATCTGCTTAGAGAGATGGTGAGTAGAGGTGATGTGCGGATGGATCGAGTCAACTCAGCAGAAAACACAACTATCCACTGAATAAAGAGGTGTCGCAAATTGCTCATACTCAACATCTTGATAAGATAGGCTTGAGGTCGATGGGTGATTGGCTTAGGTAAAGTGGGAAATTGTTAGGATAAATGACCAAAAAGGCAATTAGATTGGCCTAGGTGTATTCTATTTTCACAATTAATCGATATCATGTAATATTATTTCAAGAGAATAAAATGAGTATTCGCTTAATTTGGTATCTACTTTGTTGTACTTATTATGTATGTTTGCATTTACTTGAACATCACAACAAAGCCCACGGACTAATTGGCAACCATGCAATTGCGCCACACACTGGATGGCGATCAGGAAACTAACTGCCAAAAGGTTAAGTTTGAAACGTTCCAAGTCGAGGACCTCGAGAATGGGCATTGAGAGTCTTATGGAGACTTGCGCTAAGAGTCGCATTCAATTAGTGAATACCGTGTTTCATCGGTGACAGACACGAGGCATCTATGCGATCTTGGTGGGTTGATTGACTGGGTGTAGAATCAATTGAACTGACTCACGAGGATCGTCATATGAAAGCCTTGGAGGCTTGATCGGTATGACTCGAATACCCGACTTCTATAGTACGGGAGTAGTCCTCAAACTTAAGGAATTATGAAAGTCACGTGCATACGATGACTATATCTTAGATCTGCGCAAGAGGTGATTGTGTCGCAGACATAATCATTATAAGCCTTGTTTAGTGCAGTTGGAGTATCTAACGAGGAAGGTGAGTTCCAAGAAGAAGATCGGTCCCCTATTAGTATGTGACAGAGGTATGTCCTATGTACTTGGAGATGCGTTCACGCTCTATGAACCTGTGGCCACAATCCTTGAGGTTCCTATATCGAGAAACTTGGCTTAACGCGATATCAAGTATTAAGCATAAACGTCTAGTTCAAGATGGGAACTAACACCTAATTCCATGACCTAGACTAATGCCCGTATGGACTCGAGAGCCTAAATGTTCACATGAAAATTCACCTAGTCTCTACTGCCATGGACTGTTGCTAGACGGCCACCCGTGGTTACTACCTTTCTTGATTAAAGGTTAATCAAGAATTATTAATTAAATTAGTTTTGATTAATATCAGTGTTAGACACTAGCCCAAGTCTAGCTGTATGAAGAACCTAAAAGGTCACACATAAATCACTAAAAAGGAACAAGGAATTAATTTGGAATCAATCCACAATTAATTAGATTACTTACAAAAGAGAGATCCATCGGATGAAAAAAATCTAATAACAAATTAATGGCATTAATGTATATTGGGCTTGTAGCACCCCCTTTGCTACAAGGGCTATATATACCCTAAACGACATATTTATAGTAATCCCTGTATTTGTATATAAATGCACATAATCATCTAATTAATATGCATACGTAATCACAACGTCATAACGACATAGTCAACCCACAACATCACACATATACAAATCAAACACCACAGGCGATCCACCACAGTTGATCTCTACGCCTATGTTCTCTTTATACAAACAAAATAAGATTTGTACTCTAGCTGACAAAGAGGAGAAAACAACATACTGGCCCGACCTGCCTGAGTATAGCGCATAGACCTATTCTTCAACAGTCAGACACCTCAAAGTCTACTCCTGAAAGAAAATATCAACAGAGGGATGAGCCTGCCACTCAGTAAGTAAATAATCAGCCCTATCTATATATGTATATCAGACACAGCCCAAATAGGACAAGTAGGCAACATGCATGGATTACAGTGAATTTAATTCCAACATAATCAATTGTAGTACACCACATAGCTATCTCACAAATATATAATCAATTAAACTTTTTTTTTCCTAGTTTGCTTACCAGAAGGTGATATCGTGTTTTTTTCCGTCAACTCAATCTCACCTTTATATAAATTTAAGTGAATCCCCTTAACAACCGGCTCATCAATCTCATTTCTCATCATAGCTCTTTCAATTCGCATCATAGTTCTTTTATTTCGCAACATAGCTCTTTTCACATCACATCTTTCTCATATCGCATCAAAGCTCTTTTCATTTCATTTCGCCTTATAAGCTTTTAAACACATCAAGGGGTATTCACACCACAATTATATTCAATTTCCACCACTCTCTCCTTTCCACATATCACCATTCTTGTAAGCAACTACTAACGTAGAACAATATATCAACATATTCTCATTCCAAACATCCACAACATATCAAACAACAAACATAATATTTCAACGCACTTCCTCATTTTACGTACATAATATCGTCAATCAAATCAAATCATTCACCACTCATATATTTTCAGATAAATCAATATCAACATGAACCACAAATTCATATAACAGTAAAACAATATCAGCATGAACCACAAATTCATATAACAGTAAAACCACAAATAAAGGGGACATATATAGATAATACTAATTATTTACTTACATCGACCTTACAACGCCTTTATCTATTCAATAGATAGATTCGGTCTTTTCACTTTACCCCCGTATCCTATAATGAGTTATAGCACATATAGTTAATATATCGAGAATATCGTAACTTCTTTTAAATATAATATTAAATATTATTCGTACAATTTTTAATAATTTTTCAATATTTCATTTCTATCCAAGTACAAATCTTCATTTTTTTCTCTTTGTTAACATACCATTTATTAAATATAATTTTCGGAATATTTCTATGAATTTTCTATCAATTTCTGGCTATTGTATAATTTAAATTAAATAACAATACGTAGAATTGCGTACTTGGTTAACAATTCCGATGGAATTGTATAAATTGGCTATAGCAACATTCAAATCTAATAAATTTAATAATCTAATTAACCAGCGATATCATTTTTATATCCGATTTGATATTTAATTCGACACTATTTTAAATAGCCAAATTCGTAAAATATTTCAATTAAATAGTACATCACTCAGTATAAACAACATTTAATAAACGGACTAATTAAATAATATAATTATATAAATTAATAAAAATTAAAATTACAACCTTTCGTATCTCTGTTTCCTTTTTCTTTTTCCACCAAAAATGTGTGTGTGTTGTGTGCAATGTATATGTGTGTGTGTTGTGTGCAATGTATATGTGTGTGAATGTATGTGTACAAGGAACAACAACAAAAAAAAAAAAGAAAAGAAAGAGAAAGAAAGAGAGAGTGAGGCGGTGGGGTGCTGGCCCCACCTCCCACTCTCAAGTCTCTCTCTCCTACTATATGTATATATATATATATACATATTATTTTTATATATATAATATTATATTATTATTTTATTTATTTAATTAAACTTTTTTAAAAATATCATTTACGTCCTTTCTAATTTTCTTAATTAATATAAATTGTCCCAAAATATTATAACGAACTCCAATTTAATTCATTCAAGTGTTATTATATTCCATTTATGACCCATAATTTATTAGCTAATTAACTAAATTTCATAAAAATTTATCAATTAATCCTACAATTAGGTATTATAATATTTGGAGCGTCACAATTCTCCCCTCCTAATAAAAATTTCATCCTCGAAATTTAACTAACTACTTACCGGCTCAGGGAATAAATATGGGTATTTTTCTCTCATGTTCTCCTCAACTTCCTAGGTGGCTTCCCTTGGAGAGTGATGACTCCACTTGACCTTCACTATTGGTATTTCTTTATTCCTCAATTTCTTTATACTCCGGTCCAAAAATTCCATTGGCTCTTCCACATATGTCAATCCCTCCGATATTTCTATCTCTGGCTCATGCAAAATATAACTAGGATCGGATCGTTATCACCGTAGCATAGAAACGTGAAACACGTCATGTATCTGCGATAATTCTGTCGGTAATGCTAATCGATAGGCTAGTGGTCCAACTCGCTCCAGAATTTCATATGGCCCAATATATCGCGGACTCAGCTTTCCCTGCTTCCCGAATATTAAGATTCCTCTCCATGGTGATACTTTTAGAAAGACTTTTTCCCCCACTTCGTATTCCATCTCTCTGTGATGCTTATCGACGTAACTCTTCTGCATATCCTCTGCTGCCTTCAAACACTTTTTAACTGTTTTTATCTTGTTTACTGTTTCTTGAACTAACTCCGGCCCTTCAAGCTGTCTCAATCCCTCAATATCGCAACAAATCGGACTTCGGCATTTCCTTCCATACAAAGCTTCATATGGAGCCATACCAATACTAGAAAGCAAATTCCATCAGTGGTAGATGATCATCCCAATTTCCTTTGAATTCGATTATGCAGGCTCTCATCATATCTTCTAATGTCTGAATCGTTCTTTCTGATTGTCCATCGGTTTGAGGGTGAAACACAGTACTGAAATGCAATTTTGTACCTAGAGCCGTTTGCAAGCTTCCCCAAAAATGAGAAGTAAATTGAGGATCTCAATCAAAAACTATAGAGGTTGGAATGCCATGTAATCTCACAATTTCTGAAACATATAATTCAGTGAGCTTATCCAAAGAATCATTTTGACGGATTGGCAAGAAATGTGCAAATTTAGTTAATCTGTCAACAATCACCCAAATAGCATCATGTTTTCTGAACGTACGTGGTAACCCAATAACAAAATCCTTAGTAATCTTTTCCCACTTCCATTCAGGTATAGTCAAAGGATGAAGTTTACCAGCTGGTGCTTGGTGTTCTGCTTTTACCTGCTGACAAGTTAAACATTTCGCTACAAACTCTGCCACATTTTTCTTCATTGTTGGCCACCAGTAATAGGGTCTCAAATCCCGATACATCTTAGTACTGCAAGGATGCATAGCATACGGTGCGTAGTGCGCCTCATGCATAATTTCCATTCTCAACTCCTCTACGTTCGGCACGTTCCATTGAACAATGTGCTATCTTCTTGGATTATAAATTGATCGTTCTTTCCCTTGTTAACCTTAGCCTTTATCCTCTGTAGATATGGATCTCTAGCCTGTGCATCTTTAATTTTATCCTTGAGGGAAGGTTTCACTTGTATCGTAGCCAGTAGAATATCACCACCAATGCTAAAGTGTACATCCATACCTCTGAGGGCAGTCAAATACTCTATGTTATAGCAGATCATACCTGCAAGTTGCTCCGCCGTCTTTCTACTCAAAGCATCTGCTACAACATTTGCCTTTCCGAGATGATAGTCAATGGTGCAGTCATAATCCTTCAAAAGCTCCATCCACCTTCTTTGCCTCAAATTCAATTCTTTCTGTGTTGGGATATACTTTAGACTTTTATGATCTGTAAATATTTGAAATATCTCCCCGTATAAGTAATGCCTCCAGATCGTCAATGCATGTACTATGGCTGCTAACTCCAAATTATGGGTCGGATAGTTTATCTCATGTGGCCTCAACTGCCTCGAAGCATAAGCTATAACTCTCCCATGCTGCATCAAAACACACCCAAGTCCTTGTCGTGAAGCGTCAGTAAATACCACATATCCTATATCCCCAGACGGCAAAGCTAGGATAGGTGCTGAAGTGAGTCTCTTCTTCAACTCCTCAAAACTCTGAGCACATTTGTCATTCCAATTAAATGGTGCATTCTTCTTCAACAAGTTCGTCAGAGGTTTTGCGATTATAGAGAAGTCCTTTACAAATCTTCTATAATAACCAGCCGATCCTAGAAAACTCCGGATCTCCGACACATTTTTTGGTGGTTCCCATTCTAAAATAGCTTTAACTTTTGCCGGATCAGGTTGTACCCCTTCTTTCGAAACAACATGCCCCAAAAAAGTAATTTCTTCCATCCAAAACTCACATTTGCTGAATTTACCGTACAACTATTTCTCTCTCAAGATCTGCAAAAAATGCCGTAAACGTTGTTCATGTTCCTCGTGACTACTCGAATATATCAAGATATCATCAATAAACATAATCACAAACCGATCAAGGAATGGTTGTAGCGTCCTGTTCATCAGAGACATGAAAGTGCAGGGGCATTCGTTAATCCAAATGGCATAATGACAAATTCATAGTGGCCATACCTGGTCCTGAAAGTTGTCTTTGGGATCGAATCTTCCTCAATCTGCAGTTGCCAATATCCTAACCTCAAATCAATTTTAGAGAACATAGTATCACCCTTTAGCTGATCAAGCAGATCGTCAATCCGTAGCAGAGGATATTTGTTCTTGATTGTGATTCAGTTT
>NC_026148.1:6307024-6326262 GCF_000512975.1 Sesamum indicum | reverse complement strand
CTCATGCTTGAATGTGATAAATGAAGTGATTCTAAAAGAGCTAGGATACGAGGGGTGCTCAACGTATTTCTGGGCTTCACTTTGTAGGAACTGACGTAAATGATCTGATAGCATTTGCTTCCTGCAGGCTCTAAACACATCAAAGACATGTTTTCTGCTTTGAAAGAGAGTGCTGCGGAACTCATTGGGGGTTTGGACTCCTTGATGCATCAGGTCCGTATCTTCTTATCTTGTTCTGTATTTTATAGTGCACCTTAGTTGCACTAAGGCATTTCAGAGTTTGGTTATACATTAGGTGCATGCAGTTCAAATGTACTCACATAACATTTATTTCAGTTGTCTATGTATCTCGGAGAGATTATCCTTTTCTTAATCTATACTGATTTAGTGCTCTTTCAAGTTTCCCTCGCCCATTACTATGAAGGTGTACATTAAATTTATTTTCTTCTCTTGACTGAGATTTATTTATGTTTATTACAGAAATCGATCCCACTGTACTAATTGCATAGGTCAAATACAGTTATATAATGTCAATACAGAGTGAGAAGTGAGAACAAAGAATTGGTTCAGGTATTTTCTCCTTGTTTTACTTGAAAAATGTTCAGGTATAGGCATCCCCTTTCTCATAAAATATTGGCTACTTTTCCTAAACTAATAATTTTCTATGTGATTCTGTAGACCTTGGGATCATGGATGACATTTTTGATGTCCGTGGAAACGATGCAAATGATTCTGAGTATGAGCTTCTGGTCTGCAGTCCATCCAAAATTGTGGTTAGTAAATCTAACACAAAAGTGTTGAGTATACAATGAAATTGATGAGAGCAATCCAAAAGAGGTGTGGTTGTTCTGGGTAATGGAGAGTGAATATTCAAATTTAAGCATTGAAGAGAAGTTAAATGCTGTTATTCCGTTGATTGATCTACTCAGAGCCGGTACTCAGAGGTGGTTCCAGTATCAAAATGGAGGTAATCCTTTTATTTTATTTTTGATAGCTCCTTTATGCATTTTGTTGTAAGGGATGTTTCTTCTTATCTCTACACAAATGTGGAGCTTCTAATTTGCGATTTTGCTTTCAGAGTGTTAATTGAATATCTGTTCAAGTATGTGAATATATGGACCTCCATTGCCTTTCATGATTCTATTTACTGGAGTTGGTAAGTGGAGTTAAGCTTAACTGCTCAACATCTATGCAAAAAGAGATATTGTATGAGATTACAGAAAAATGATGACACTGTTAATGTTCCTTTTTATCTGCAGAACTGGGATAAATATGCTTGGATGATTGTATAGATGTTAAAACTTATCTAGCATTGATTGTGTTGTTTCTTAGAGTTTATGCTAGAATCTTTCCATTGACAGTTTGGAGAGTTTTATCTCCATGGGCTTTGCCATTTGGTCAGTCTTCCAAACAAGTGATCAGTCCATATTAGGAGTGAAGGTAAGAGGCTATTGACATCTTGAAACATGGTCTTGCCTTCAGTAACTCATTCTGATAGATGCCTTATCAATTAAAATTCATGTAAATTGAGAATTAATTTGAATCTTGTGGTATACACTATTATGCTCGCTGGCTTGGACTGAGCTTTTGAAGTTCCTCAATTTTACCACCTTCTGAGGACAGCCTTGTAGCCACATGATAGGACTTGACAGGGAATTAAAACAGTTGTTGCACTGAGGAGGGTAACCTCCTAGTGCCGGTCAACACGGATTCACTTTACATGGCAAGAACATGGAAAGAACATGGATTCACTTTACACGGTGAGAACATTCTATTATAGCTCTTTTAGTTCATACTCCAACCTTAAGAATGAAACAGGATTAATATACAAATTGATGTGTTCTTTTCTAGCCGTTCTTTATGTTGTGCGTACAACCTATTGACAAGAAGCCAACGAAGTCCAATCAAATTTATGAGATGCGCTTCTGCTCAATAATTTTTAATGGTGATTTTATAATATTTATTCTTTAATATGTTTTTAATTTGTTGAAGGTTTAGTGTCTGAATATTGTTTCGGCACAATTTATATTGGAAAATGTTTCTCATATGTACAATTAGGAAAAACCATTACCTAATCCTTAATGTATCAAATAGCTCCTCTTCTTTGTGCAGGAATCTGATTGTTGTGGATGAATTGGCAAGAGCAACTGTCTTCCTCTGATAGGTTTGCATACATCATTACATTTCCTCTTTTGTTATTCTTTTATTTTTTTAATTTATAAATACTTTGAAATTATTAGCTATTTTGTTTTAAAAAAAGTATAAATTGGGCAATCCCTTATTAACAAAATATTTATATCTCAATAGTTATTTTATGGCCTAATAGTTATGTTGATTATATTTCAATAGTAACTGTTATATATAGATTTTAAATTTAGATATTTATTGTAATATTTTCTAAACTATGCTTCAACTTCTAACTTAAGTCATTATATATATTTGATTAGTGAAAACATTAAATGTAACACATGTTTTAATTCTTTACTTGTACATCAAAAATAGGATCCACCAATCTTTTCTTTTTCTTAGGGATTTAGATTAGAATAGGTATTCACATAAGAGAATGGATATATATTTCCATCTTTTTTCCAACCTTACTTTTATTTTTAAGAAATAAATTAACATACTCAATTTCTATTTATCATTACTAAGTTCTTTGTAAAATCTTTCTTATTCAATGTTTGGTGATATTAATTGTACATTATCATTACTAAGATGTGTGATATAGCTAATAATTAAAATATTAAATTATTATTTACTATATTAATAAAATTAGTTACTAGGTTATAATATTATATTAAAAAATTGTCACACATAAATTATTTTAATTTTTAAAAATTAATCTTTTAATCTTTTATTTTTTATTGCCAAAAGATGGAGGAAATGTAAAAGTAATATTGATGAAAATAAACAATAAGACCAAAACAATTTTTTCATTGAATTTGTATGTAAGTTACTCTTTTAATTGAAATATTAAATTATTCAATTGATTTATTGATGTTAAAAATGACCAAGTATATGATTGCAGTTACAATTAATTGGATATTAAATTATTTAATTGAATATTAAATTTTTGTTTACCAAAAGGGGGACGGCATCAAAGCAATATTTATAACCAATACATATATGTTTTTTAATATTAAATTAGTTACTAGGTTATAAATTTATAAAAATTATAATAATTAAATTAGTATGTTAATAAATAAGTTATAAATTTAAATTAAAAAATTATCTTGATTGTATAAAATTAAAATAAATTGCAAGATTACTTTATTATCAAAAGGTAGGGGATTAATTTCAATTATTTTATTATTATTTTTATTTATTTTGTATATGTTGTTTACTAAATTTAAAATAAGGTGGTTCCAATGCAATATTAATTTTTTTATATTAATTAAAGGTTAATCTTGTTTATGTTTTTCTTTTCTATAATGAACGATTAATTTTTTGTTCATAATTAAATTCTTATTACCAAAAGGTAGGGTGGGAGTCAATATTTACAGATATAAATTAAAAAATTATCTATAAATTATTTTAAATTAAAAGATTAATTTTTTATCAAAAGGTAGAGGGCATGTTGAGCAATATCTATGGAACATCTATTTTTATTTAAAATTATTATTTTTTTATTGAATTTATATATAAAGTTACACAAAATAATAAAAATATTAAATTATTTAATTAATGTATTAATAAAACCTAAATTAGATTAAAAACCATCACATTTGTGTAAATTATTTAAATATTTTTATTTTTATTTGTAACTAAATTTTTATTGCCAAAAGGTAGAGGGGCCATCAAAGCAAAACTTATGGAAAAGAATTAACTCGTATATTTTTTTTTTTATTTTTATTTATAACAGGGAAAGGTCCTCTCAATGCTGTAACGCCCACACCGAATATGGACTGAACTGTCTCACAACGTTCTGAACCTAGCTCACGTACCGCTTTAATGGGTGAACAGCCCAACCTTTGGAACATACTACAGCTCCAGGGGGCTAAGAGCCGTAGGTTATAAATTAAATTATTTAATTAATTTTTATTTAATTGATATTAATTCTTTTTCCTCTTCCCCCTCCCCCCACCCCCACCTTCTTTTTCCTTTCATCCACCACCACCAATTTTCTTTCCTTCCACTCCCAATTCCGCTATTAGCCACCAGCTTGTTCAGTTGTTCATCATCATTTTCTCTCTCTCTCTCTAACATAACTTGGCTTTTTGATCGGACTGGTCGGCTTTCACCGGTTTGATCGGGTTCTAATAAATTTTATTATCATATTAATTTTTTATAGAATTTTTATATTAAATTACATATTTAACTGATATTGATAGCTACCACTTTACAAATTAATTAAAAATTATCTATTGTTAATATTAAAAGATTAATTTTTATTTTTATTTATAGCTAAATTTTTAGTACCACAAAGTAGAAAGGGTATGAAAGTAATATTTACAAGAATGAATAATATGATTCAAGTACTTTTACTGAATCGGTATATAAAATTTACACATCTTAATTAAAATACTAAATGAAAATTAGATTATCACACTTGCATAAATTATTTTTATTATCAATTAGTAGGAGTATCAAAGTAAAATTTATGGGAATGAGCAATATGGTATATTTCTATATCATTTTTACTAAATCCTTATTGAATTTGTATGTAATTTACTCTAAAATAAAAATATTAACTTATTTAATTAATAAAATCAATAAGATAGTTAAATTAAAAAATTACCAAGTACAAATAATTTAAATTAACATTAAAAGATTAATTTTTTATTTTCATTTATAACTAAATTTTATTACCAAAAGGTGTAAGGTGTGTCAAAGCAGTGCAGTAAGAACTCGTATATATTTTTATTATTTACACTAGTTTCTAAATTTAAATTATTTAGTTATTTACTAATCTTTATTGAATTTGTATATAAAAATTAGATTATCATACTTGCATAAAATATTTTGAATTTATAAAATTAATCTTTTTATTTATAAGTAAATTTTTAATACCAAAAGGTAGAGGGGGTGTTTAAATAGAATGGATAATATTACCTTATTTAGTTTTATATTGAATCTGTATGTAATTTACTTCATAAAATAGTTATTAGGTTATAAATTTAGATTATCTGTTTAAAATTAAAAGATTTAGATTTTATTTTTATTTATAACTAAATTTGATTACTAAAAGTTAGAGGGTGTATGAAGGCAATATTTAGAGAATGAATAATAAAATTTGGTCATATTAATAATTTAATATTTTCAATTAAATTATCCGACAAACTTCCTCTATTATTAAATTACCCGACACTTATATTCTTGAGAGGTAATCCATGATTGATAACCAACTTATTAATAAAATTATTAATTATTTATATATTTTTTTATTCTTGCACACGCATCAAGTATTATCTACCACTTTAATAATGTATAATTAATGAATTCTTTCAATTTCTCTGATTTTTTTTAATAGCTACATAATCTACTAAAATAATATGCATATAATATTTTTGAATGTTCGAAGTTGACATTTAAGTTTTAAGACCAGACCTAATCCGTATAAAATGTTGTTTTAGTCCGAATAAATAAGATTTAGTGGTAAATAACGCAAATTCCAACTTATTAATAAAAAAATTATTAATTATTTATTTTTTTAATTATTTTTGCACACACATCAAGATTTCAATTTCTCTAATTATTCTCAATAAAATGTTATTTTATTCCGAATAAATAACTTAGTGTATCCACAAATTCCAACTTATTAATACATATTAATTATTTATATATTTTATTATTCATGCACACACATCAAGTGTTATGTATTATAATTTAATAAATATATAATTAGTGAATTCTTTCAATTTCACTGAATTTTTTAGTATCAGAGCCATGTTGTTGAAGTTATATTGGATAATTCAGCAGTCCTTTATTTCTCTGCTTAATATGCAGTATTTATTTGATAATAATAGCAGTCACGTAAAGAATGCAAGAAAAGAGGAGTATGAACTCCCAAGGAATTTAGATCAACTAAATAAGTGGACAATTCTTAAAGTAAATCCTAGATTAATTTACAATTTCGGAAGATTTGATTTTTGGAAAACTAAACAAGTAGTAAAAACTACTGAAGAATCTATGGATATAAGGCATTACCAAGAAGAATATAAATTTTTACATATTGGTCTTGTTCAAATAGCCTTTAAGCCTCTAACATTAGAAGGTTTACCAGAAAGCTTTTTAGCTGCCCTAAGAGATGCCAGAAATTTAGACTGGAAGAAATCTCTAATAGGAATAATCCAATCTAGTCTAGCCCATGGGCCAGTATTTTTTAATGTTTACCCAAATCTACAGTTATCTATGTCGGATGTTAATATACTTGATGCACTAACGTTAAATGTTAAAACCCATGGATATAATTATACACCTGGATCAGAATTAATATGTATATGTTATAGAATTTACTATAAGCTTCTCCATACACTTAATCCTAATTGTAAGACACAAGATAATAAAACTCTTGAACAAACAGTATGCTTTGAAACAAATTTATAAAATTCAAGAATTAATACTAGGAAACAAATAAAATGGAGCGAAGTAGAGTTTCCAGAACATTGGGTAATTGAGAAGGAGGTCCCCATTAAAAGTAATACTGAAAGTATGTACACTAATATATTACAAAATCTAGAAGGAAATGTTATAATAGATTTTGTTAATCAGTCAAAATATTTAATACTGAAAGTATGTACACTAGAATTTTGTTGCTCTTCAAGATATTCTAATATGTCTTATATATCACCAATAGAGGTGACAACCCCATCTAGAGCATCCACATCCCAGGTCAGAGAAGAAACTAATAGCTCAAATTATGATAAGGTTGAAGAAATAAGGATACAACCATATAATATTGTTAAAGGAGTTTATAAGGATCCTAAACTAAATGAAGAATTAACTTCAGAAACGAATTTTTGTTTATAAATGAACACACAAGACATAATTGCCTATGAAATTCCATTGGAAAATTATACAGACATGATCGACTTTAGTCCGGGATCCCTGGCTAGAAAAGAAATTAAGGAAGAATTTTCAAAAAAAAGGTGGGAACCCTTTAGAAAATGGTTTTTTAAAAATTTCCCACCTGACAAACAAAATGAGATTTCAAACCAATTCTATAAGGAATTATCTGTATGGAATAAGAAAGTTACCTTTGTTCCATGGTTTATAACCAAATATTCAAAACAATATTTAAATGTATTAAAGAGAAAATATTTCCTAGAAAACGGGAAAATCCTTAATAATGTCTTTCCCCCTCAACAACCTTTCAAAATGAATTCTAATGAAACTGAGATTAATTTTAAAGCATTTTCCAAATTAATTGAAGATAACACCTTAATAGTTACAATAACAGAAATAAATGAGTTACTAAAGAAGCAAAATTATGTCAACTTATACTTAAATGTTATAGGAGAACAAATTATGGAATTAAATAATAAGATAGATAAGATTATGGAGTGGCAAAAGAATTGGCAAAAGGAAATTAACTCAACTAAAACAATAGTTGAAGAGACAAGAGGAGAAATTATCGCAAGACCCTCAATACAACCACCCCCAGATATTGTAGGTTTTAATTTAAAACCTATAGGAGACCTAGAAAAACTATTAGATCAAAAATTTAAAACTCTAAAATTAAATACTCTAAATAATGAAGGAGATCCTCAGGATTATGAAGACGAATTTATGGAGGAAATTAACAAAATAGAAAAATTCGCCAGGAAGTCAATGCAAACCAAATTTTATTATCCTAGGCCAACACCCCAAGATGTCCTTTATGAAGAACAAGAGACAATTGACCAAAATAGTTATAATGGGAAACAAATTTATGAATGGAACATTGATGGATTTACAGAAAGACAAATTTATAATACTATACAGAGAATGATGATGTACAGTACTATTTGTAAAGGAAATAATAATTCCGATAAAGCTATTGCAAAAATGATCATAGCTGGTTTTACCGGCCAATTAAAGGGATGGTGGGATAATTATCTCAGCCAAACTGATAAAGATGAAATATTAAATACAGTGAAAATTGAAAATAATATCTCAGAAGAAAAAGCAGTTTATACATTAGCCATAAACATAGTTGAGCATTTTACAGGTAGATGGTCAGATAATAGTGAAAATATTCGAACACTTTTACAGAATTTAAAATGTAAAACATTAACTTCATTTAGATGGTACAAAGATGTACTCCTCAGTAGAGTAATGGAACTCCCAGAGTCAAATGATTCTCATTGGAAGTCTAAATTTATAGACGGCCTCCCTCATCTTTTTGCAGAAAGGGTTAGAAATGTCCTAAGAAAAGGAGACCTGCACATCAACTATAATCAATATACTTATGGGAAGTTAATTGGAACCTGCATTCAGGAAGGATTAAATTTATGCAACGAAATTAGATTAAATAAGCAAATTAAAAGACAAAATTTGACAGAGAAAAGCCAATTAGGACAGTTTTGTGCCCAATTTGGGATAGAAATGAAACCATCCGATAAATCAAAAATCTCTAGGAATAGAACTTCGAGGTTTAAGGAAAAAAGGTACAAAAAGAGAAAATTTAGAAAAGATATAAATAAAGAAAAAGACTTAGCTAGAAAAAATGAGTGGAAGGCTAAGAATAATACCACAAAGAAAATAAGAAGATGCTATATTTGTGGTGAAACAGATCATCTTGCTAATAGATGTAGAAACAAAAAAGCTAGAAGGCTGAAAAAGAAAATAAATAATCTTAATTTACAAGAAGAAGAAAAACAAGAAATACTCAATGTAATATTTTCAGAAAAAGAAGAATCCTCTGAATCAGAGGAATAGGAAGAGCAGAGTGAAATTTTGAATATTCATCAACCACTTCTGAATCTGAAGAAGAAGAGCCATCTTGCTCATGTAGGCAGGAAGATAACTCACATCAAGAATTTTATGAATTAATGGCAAAATTTAAAGAAATGGGAAAAATAAATGTTCTCACAGATAATCATATTATTGAATTACTTAGGGAAATAAAGGATCCTGAAGTTAGAGACATTATCCTAAGCAAGATTGATAGTAATAATGCCTCCACATCTGAGCCTATCCCATTTCATTATAGGACTATTAATAAACCCTTTGAACCATATACAATAGCTGAGGTCAAGAAATTACTTAATGAAAACCATTCCATTAGAGATAACCCCTCTACTATAGAGGATCTCAAAATTGAAGTCGAAAAGTTAAAAGAAGAGATAAAGAATATTAAAAAATACAACCAGTCTCTTACAAATAGACTTGAAAGGATTGAAATTAGTAAGAATAAAGAAATAGAAGAAGAAAATAAGAATAAGGAAATAGGAGAAGAAAAATACGAGGAAGAATTTTTATCCACTTTAGAAATAGTTACTAGTAAATAATTTAATATTCCAGAGGTATAAATTATGTACCATTCACTAAAAAAGTTAATAAAATAATTTAATTTAAAATTTGTACAAATATGATGAATTTTTAATTTAAATAAAAAAATATTAATATATTATGTAAATAATTTAATATTTTAATTATTGAAAGTGTAATAGTATTAATATCATAGTAAATCCTCTCCATGGGTGATTTCATATAATTATTATATACAGATTCAATAAAAAAATTGAATAAAACAATTTAATTTTGCATTAGTATAAATTATAAAAAATAAATAAATAAAATTATATTACTTATTTTCATAAATAATATTTTGTCACATTGTACCTATCGATATAAAAATTTATTTATAATTTTTTAATATTTCAATTATTAAGAGGTGTAAATATGATCATATGATCCATTTCTATTTGTACTAGGTAACTAAAAAGTTAATCTTCTAAGTCTAAAAATTTACAATAAATTATACTAATGTGATAATTTTTTAATTTTATTGATATATTAAATAAATAATTTGATATTTCAATTATCAAGAGGTCTAAATTATATACAGAATCAACAAAAGACAATGAATAAAATAATTTAAATTTATAAATAATAAAAAAGTATATGGGATCACTAATCACATTATTCATTCCCATAATGCCCCCTCTATCTTTTCATAATAAAATTTTAATTATAAATCAATATAAAAAATTAACCTCATAATTTTTAAAATCTAAATTAATATTCACAATTTTTTAACTTAATTTATAACCTACACAAATTTTTATTAATATTTTTGTTGAATAATTTAATATTCAATTACTAGAAGTGTAAATTGTATACAATAAGAAAATAATAAAAAATATACAAAATTATATTATTCATTTCCGAATTTAGTTACGTTACAAGTAAAAATAACAAATTAATGAATACTAAAAATTTAAAAACTAAGTATTAGAATTTTTTAATTTAAATTTATTAACAACTAATGTAATTGATATATTAGATAAATAATTTAATATTTTAATTATTAAGACATGTAAATTATTACAGATTCATTAAAGTTAATAAAATAAAATTATAGAAAAGGTGTAAATTGCATACAATAAAAAAAATACAGAATCATATTATTCATTCTCATAAATTTAGATAAAATTTAGTTACAAATAAAAATAACAAATTATTAATTTTAAAAATTTAAAATAATTTGTACAAGTATGATAATTTTTTAATTTAAATTTATAACATAACAACTAATATTATTGATATATTAGGTAAATAATTTAATATTCTAATTATTAAAACATATAAATTATTACAGGTTCATTAAAGTTAATAACATAAAGTTATAGAAAAATTATATAAGGCCCTCCACTTTTTTGTAATAAAACTTTCTTTCAAGACCAAATATTCAAAAGTATCTTTCTTACGACTAATTTCTTATAGAATTGGTTTGAAATCTCCTTATAGTGTAATAAATTTTTAACTTAAATTTATAATCTAGTAACTAATTTTATTAATATATTAAATAAATAATTTAATATTCTACAAACGAATTCAATAAAATTATAAAAGAATATATAAAATTATATTGTTCATTTACGTAAATAATTATTTTGACACCCTCTCTAAATGAAATTATACAAGTGTGATAAACTTTTTAATGAAATTTATAATCTAGAAACTAATGAATATATTAAATAAATAATTTAATATATATATATATATATATGTGATTCAATAAAAAAGTTAATAAAACAATTTAATTTAAGTGTAATCATATATTCATTCTCAATGAAAAGCTTTGACACCCCCTTTATACTAAATAAAATTAATCCATACAATGAATTAATTTAAATTTTTATTATATATAGATCCAATAAATTATTTAAAATATAAGTAATACAAGGAATTTAAATGTAATTCATATTATAACCTAATAAGTAATTTATATTTACATATTACTAATTTAGTATTTTTTTAATTATTAAGAAGTGCAACTTCAAACAAAATTAATATAATTTAAAAATGGTACAGGATGATATTATAAATTCCCATAAATATTGCTTTGACCCTCCACCTTTTGGTAATAAAAGACTATATAGAAAAAAAATAATAGTCTGCTCTAAAAATATATAAGTGTGAATACATTAACAATAATATTCAACAATAATTTCAGAGGTGTAATAAAAAATATTAAACAAATATAACTAGAATTCAATCCCATAAATATAACAACTCTACCTTTTGCTAATAAAAATTAAAAATTAGTTCTCTAATTATAAAAATTTAAAACAATTTATAAAAGTGTGATGATTATTTAATTTAAATTTATAATCTAGTAATTAATTTTATAAGATGTGCAAATTATATACAAATTCAATAAAAAATTAAATAAAATAACACCAATATATATATATATATATGTTGTTATAGTATGCAATCCCATAAATATTATTTTGACTTAGCCTCTACTTTTTGATAAAATAATTTTTTAATTTAGAAATTGAAAATAATTTATAAAAAAACAAAAATAATTTTCCAATTTAAAAAATAAAAAATAAATTTATTCAAGTATGACAATTTGTTAATTTAAAATTTATAGCCTGATTACTAATTTTATAATATATTCAATAAATAATTTAATTATTGAGAATTTAGGTTAAATTCTATATACAGATTCAATAAAAAATTTAAATTTAAATTAGTAAATATAAATAAAACCAATGAGTTTATATTATCGATTTTCATAAATATTGCTTCGAACACCCCCTCTATTTTGGTATTAAATATTTAGTTATCAATAATAATAAATAATTTAATTTAATAACTTATACAAATCTGATAATTTTTTAATTAAATTTATAAATTTAAATTTGTATAAATTATATAAAACTTTTTTATAACAAAAATTTAGTTATAAATACAAATTTTTTAAATTTAAATTAATTAACTAGTATGATAATTTTTTAATTTAAATAGATAACAAAGTAACTAATATTCTTTATATATTAATAAAATTACTTGATATTTTAATTATTAAGTGGTGTTAATAATACACATTTTCAATTAGAAAATTGAAAAAATAATTTAAATTTAAATAAATATAAATAATACAAAAATATATAGAATCATATTATTCAATCCCATAAATATTATCTGCTTTTTTGTAATAAAATTTAAAAATTAATCTATTAATTTTAAAATTTTAAAATAATTTATATTTTAAACTTTTATATCCCAGTAACTCATTTTATTATTTATTGAATAAATAATTAATAATTAATTATTAACAGGTGTAAGTTCTATATACAATTTCAATTAAAAAAAAGTTAGTAAATTATTCAAGTTAAAATATACTTAAAATTTAAAAAGTATAAATTATTAAAAAAATAATCACATTATTCATTCCCATAATGCCCCTTATCTTTTGATTATAAAATTTTAATTATAATTAAAAATTAAAAAATTAACCTTATAATTTTAAAATCTAAAACAATATTCATAATTTTTTATTTTAATTTATAACCTACACTAATTTTTATTAATATTTTTGTTAGATAATTTAATATTCAATTACTAGAGGTGTAAATTGTATACAATAAAAAAATAATACAAAAATATACAGGATCATATTATTGTTTTTCTTTCAAAACAAAATTTTGGTTGCAAGTTAAAACAAATTAATTAATGTTAAAATGTACAATATGAGAATTTTCTAATTTAAATTTACAATATAACAACTAGTATTATTGATATATTAGATAAATAATTTAATAGTTTAATTATTAAGACATGTAAATTATTACAGATTCATTGAAGTTAATAAAATAAAGTTATAGAGGTGCAAATTATATAAGATCAATAAAAAAAAGTTAATAAATATATAAAAAATCCACTACCTTTTGATAATAAAAATTTAATTATAAATACAAATTAAAATTTAATCCTTCGTAACCTCATAACTAATTGCCCCTATAATAAAAAATTGTTATTAGTTAAAATAATGATAAGTTTTATAACCTAGATATTGAATATGAAAACTAATAAAAAACCTATAAATAATTAATATCACCAACATTCAAATAAGGTAAACAAAAAGAATAAAATAAACATTGAACTAGAAGTAACTTAGAAAATAAACAAAATATATATATATACATTTTTCAAAAAAATTAAGATAGGAAACTTAAGTGATTGAGTTAAGTTAGAAGTTGAAGCAATATGTGTTTCATTTAATGTTCACACAAATAAAAAGCATATTAAAGAATAAACATTATAAAATCACCAATAAAAAAATTATCAATGAAAAGCGCATCACATAAATTTAAGTATTGTGACCAATGGATTGAACTTTGTTGGCTTCTTGTCAATAGGCTGTGCGCAAAAAGAAACGAATGGTTAGAAATGAACACAAATAAATGAAAACTCAATTTGTTTATTAGTCCTGTTTCTTTCTTGAGGTTGGAGTACCAATGAAAAAGAGCTATAATAGGATGAATGAAAGGGAGCTATAATAGGATGTTCTCACCGTGTAAAGTGAATCCATGTTCTCACTGTGTAAAGTGAATCCGTGTTGATCGGCATTGGAAGATTACCCTCCTCAGTTCAGCAACTGTTTTCATTCCCTGTCATGTCTTATTATGTTCCTACAAGGCCGTCATCATAAAGTGGTAAAATCAGCAACTGTTTTCATTTCCCGTCAAATCTTATTATGTGGCTACGAGGCCTTGTCAGAAAGTGGTACAATCGAAGAACTTCAAGCTGAGTACAAGCACGGAAGAGCATAGTGTATACCACAAGAGGCATCTATTTTTCAGACGTCATTCCAATTATGAGAAACAAGGCAAGTCACTTTTTCGAGAACTCCCAATACTGACTTATCACTGTTTGGAAGAGACTTTCAAGTAGGAATCCACCTTCATCCCTTGAACTCTCCAGGCTGGAAGGAGCCACCTAAGACTGCCCGAAACACAGCCCATGAACTCTCAATTGAAAGAAACAACACAATCAATGCTAGATAAGTTTTAACATCTACATAATCATCTTCTGCTGATAAAGAGGAACATTAACAGTTTCATCATTTTGCTGTAATATCTCTTTTTGCATAGAAGTTGAGCAATTAAGCTTAACTACACCTCAGTGTTTGGGATGAAAACAATGTTGGTAAGCCAACTCCAGATTAACAAAAAAGATTTACTAACCTCAATTTTGGATGGACTGCAAACCAAAAGCTCATACTCAGAATCATTTCCATCCTTTCCACCAGAAACTTCAGAAATGTCATCCATGCTCCCAAAGTCTAAAGAATCACAGAGAAAATTAATGCATTCTTTGTCAGCAGCACAAATGCGTAATAGAGACCCAGATGACAAGACCTTTTTTAGAGCTGAAGTGATCAAATTCTCTAGGTCAAGGAGTGTATCCACAAGGTTCAACTCAAAAATTCATGGCAAAAGAAAATTCCCCACCAAGTAAAAGCCAATAATATCTAAAATTGCTAGTTGGCATGCTTAAATGTAAGCTACCAAACATAGAAACCACAAACTCACTAACGAAGATTTTGCCAACATTTTCATCCCCCTATTTCCTTGTGTTGTTCTCCCTTCAATGTACCAGGGCTTAGACCATACTTCTCCAAAAGATTGACTCCCTACAAAACAAGAACAAGCAGGATTAACAAATATTTCCACAAGGAAATTTGACTTTGATGACGTCTTGGTCAATGTTATTATAGCAAACAATGTACAAAACTCAGTTTCTACCAGCAATCGTTCTCGCTAAACTAGGAAAAGCAAATAAAAACAAAGTACTTTAATAGTACAACAAAAGATAAGGGTAAGCAATTGGTGCCCTCTGGTTCAACATGTTTTAACTAACAGTACTACCTTATATTGTCCTCAAGCAAAAGTCTCAACCTTAGGAATGTCTTGCCACTGCTGCCGTGATCACATGGATCACAGGGATGCTACAGTCTCAGCACTCATAGAAAGTGGAACATGGACTTGGCCAGCAGCAACAGCGTGATAACTCACTTTCTTTGGCTCAGTGCTTGAATCAGATGAAGAATCAGATTCGAGGTTTTGACCCAGCACACATGCTTTGGCAGATAGATTGAATCTGATCTGCGCATAATTGCATATTGGCATATCAGAAGGACCTTGTTTCTTTCTTACCAGACCTGCAAATGATCATATCAAAGTACAAACCATAAGTCACTGCCATATTTGCAACATAAATAGATTAAAAAAAAAAATAGCACTACAAGTTCTCATGCACTACATCCAAAAGTGAATGTTGTTGCACCAGAAAATCACCATCAGCAAACTAGGCATACATAATACTACTATTTTGCAAAAACAATGTATAATAAACTTTCTTGCCCTTTCCATTTCTAACTATTTCCATATTGTATGCAAAACAAGAGTCATTTAATTACTCACACCACAAACTTACACTATTGTTTTAGCACTACTGCATATGCCCAAGCAAATTTTCATAGAAATATAAACTTTGAATTAGTTTAGGAGAAGTAGCCAATATGTTACGAGAAAGGAAATGCCTATAAAATTATAAATTTTCAATAGACCATTTTCTGAGTACAAGGAGGAGAAAATACCTTAACCAAGGTTTGTGTTGGGAGACTTTGCATCTCTTGGGAGACTTTGCATCTCTGATGTGATTGTGGCCATCATCACCAGCACCCCAATAATTAAATGTGCTGCAACTGGCTAACAATAGATAATGAGCAGCTGCTTCAATAGCAACACAAGACAAAACACAAAATCCCACAAGTGACACATGAAAATAGTCCCTGTTCATGTTTAGAATCTCTCTTCATTTAAGAATCTAGCTTTTTCTTTCTTAAGGTTGGACTAGGAATGAAAAAGAGCTATAACACATTCTCACTGTGTGAAGTTTGATAGGCACTGTTAGGTTTTGTTCCCTCCTCAGTTCAGCAGCTGTTTTAATTCCCTGTGATAGAGAATGGAACACGAGTATATGCATCAACTTTTGATCTGCTAACTTGGCAGAGTTTCATAAACGTAATTTTCAAGCAACAAAGTCTAAAAAATAACAAAACGGCAGAAAGTATTCAAACATAACAATTATGGCCAGTCGTTGCACCCAAATCATATCATATGCAAAAACTATTGAAGGCACTGTTTAACACTTCTCTTTTCATTCTTAAGAGCAGTAATTATACTAGAAGTAAAGAGAAATCTAGCAGAAACATTAATTATGAGCAGCTTACTATGGTGCACAAGCAATGCAAGAAAAAAGATTTTCTCAAGGATACATGAAATTATATCACATGGTATATGTAAACCAACTTATTCCGCTTCTGTCAGTCAATTGTTGTTTATTACACTTAAATCAGCAATATTATTTCCTCCCATGCCCCCGTCTCCAACCATGAAGAAAGAAAAGGTTGGTTAAGAAAGAAGAAACAAGGGTTAAAGCACCAAAACCCCAGCATTCCTTCTCTTTTTTTCTTTCTTCTACCAATAACATGAAAGTTCAATAGCACCACTAATCACCAAAACCTGAAATAGAATACTATTTAGGAAAATGAAATACACATGGAGAGGATTTACTATGAAAACTAGAAGTCAGGAGAATCCTTACTTGTCAGATAGCTGAAAATTTTTGCATTGTTTGCAAACCCAAGGATTTCCAGCAACCATCACAATGCAACAGCAGCAATGCATGCAGGCATGCTGTATGTGCACCATGATGAAGCGTAACTTCAAGCGAAATATTGTACCACTGAGCTACATAAACAAAGTAAGTTTGAGAACCAAAAAATGGGAGCAACAGCCACAATCTTCCCCTTTCATAGAAGGGCAAGATCATATATAACAGCTTGTGAAACCATGCTTTTTGCAGTATTCTAAGAATCCAATCTAAAAATATAAGAACATGATGGGTACTAAACAACAAAAATTGCAACTATAATGTCGCAAAAGAGCAAGGGTCCAAAATACTTGCCAAAATTTCATGGTACACAAATGTTCACAGAACCTCTCCACTGACTGCTTTCACCTCAGGCCTGAAATACTTAAGTGAGTTCACGATGATGATAAAAGTCTTTGATCAACATGCAAACACTAACATTCAGGGCTCTGTATGGCCATGAACCATGTGCATGAATGTCTTTACCAATCACAACAAAATCACAATAAACAGACAACACATAATACTTACCTGGCTTACCCACTGTCTAAAACCTGTAAAATGCTGTAATATGATGCCAGACTTGTCCTGGGGTGAACAACTTTGTCAATGGATAGTCCTTTCATATTCGGCTTTCCAGACTTAGATGCCTATAAAATGATAAATTTTCAATAGACCATAAAAAAGAAGGAGAAAATACCTGAACCAAGGTTTCTGTTGGGAGACTTTGGATGTCTGATGTGATTGTAGTCATCATCACCAGCACCCCAATTCTTAGCAACTGGCTAACAATAGATAACGAGCAGCTGCTTCAATAGCAACACAAGCAAAACAAAAAAACCCACAAGTGACACATGAAAATATTCCCTGCTCATGTTCACAAGCTCTCTTGATCCCATTGGTGAAATGATTATTAAGAACAAAAATAAAGAGGCAAAAGACGACACACAACATTAATTTTAAGGCATGCTAGCTCTGATCTTCACACAAAAATCCACTCACCACAATAACAATAACACAAGAGTTAAATCTCACTGCTACAACTTCCAACTGTAACGTGTAAAAAACTATAACCTACCTTACACTCCCACTCCCACTCCCATCCTCCAGGAAAATGGGGTAACTTAACATCATTAAAGTATGCAATAAATTCTTTCTTAATCACTCGAAATAAGCATGCATAAGAGTTTTAAAATATATCTTATCAGATTCCCCCACACCGGAACCATGACTGTCCTCAAGCATGTCTCAATCCAATTACACGAATTATCCAAGTAGCAATAATTTTCTTTTCTTTCATGTCATTCAAGTATATCCCCTACACTAATATGACTTAATAGTATAAGAAGAGCCAGCAATATTGACACAAGCACTTGCAGCACAACATTCAGCACACAAGTATCCCATTGACTTCATCAAAATAAAATGAAACAAGTCTCAGCACTCTCACAAGGGTATCACTCTAATCACTCATAAAGTGTTTAAGAATTTGGGTTCCACTCAAATCAATACATAGAATGTCATTACCATAGGCTTGCTTGTGAATCAAATCTCCTCCACCAACGAAATGAAAATTAATACATGAATCAAAGGGTCTTTCCATGGGTTGTAATGGGGTTTAGGACAAGGTGTGGCAAAAGATAGGCTGAATTGTGGCTTATGAACTCAAAGGAGTGATGCCGACCTAGTTGCTTATCCTTCCAACCCTCACTGCCGTTTAACTCGATTCAAATGATTTGAACCATCAAACACCTCCAATTTTTCCTTTTGCTATTTCTGTTTCTCTCTTTTTTTTCTGAATCTTTTCTTCTTTCCTTTCTTGTTTTCTTCCTTTTCTTCTCTTTATTCTTTCTGTTTCATCATTTGCTTTTCATTTCCTCGTCCAATTTCTTTTTTTCTTTTGTTTCTCTTTTTTTTCTCAATCTTTTTTCTTTCCTTTCTTTTTTTCTTCTTTTTCTTCTTTTTTTCTCAATCTTTTGTTTCTCCTTTTTCATTTCCTCGTCCCATTTCTTTTTTTTCTTTTATTTGGGACTAGCAGTGCATCGCTTGTATGCAACCTCATTTCATTCACTCATTTTCATGTCAATTAACAAACAACCAAGCCAACACCACCCCCTTGAATGGGTTCAAAATCATTT
>NC_026148.1:6305552-6306909 GCF_000512975.1 Sesamum indicum | reverse complement strand
AGCACTATTTAGATGAAAGTGCTTTGGCCCAAAAGCTCACACAAAGGCTTTTGTGCTGATTCTTGAACATTGCTTATTTGATGCGGTCAATGGAACACACTTCACACAATTTTTTTTTTTAATATGTCACTAGTGCTAGTTTCACCTACTTATCTCGACTTATACCAAAAATTCCTATTAATCTAAGGGATAAGACAAGACAACAATTAGAAAATTCAAGTGCTACCACAGGATAATTCGCATATTTTTCTCAAGACACTAACTTCCTTCACAAGTTTCAGTGTTCATTAAAAATTGTCAACCCCCAAATAATAATTTTCAGTGTCCACACATCCACATTCCAACAAATTAATTCCCTGACTAATCTAAGACTATTGTCACAATGAATTCAATCTCTTGTTAAAGGTTGTCACGCTAATTTGAGAGATATCCCAATGATGTAGCCTAAATTTCAGAGGATAAAGGCGGTTAATACTCAAGCCCGTGACCAGCCGATATATATGTATCTCATTGCTCCCAAAAGTGATTCTTTGCGCTAAAGATATGTATAATGATTATCATTTCTTGTGCATTTTCAAGTGTCTCTATATTACTTACTGTCCAGGGGTTATTAAAGTTCCAACTATTTCACAAATCCCTGGGAACAAGGTACTACATGGTTGATCATAACTAACACCAGCAATCAAGAAGAGCAAGTTTTTTGCATAAACAGGACCTCTATGAAATACCTTATTTTCAAACATAGCTGTAAACCTCTCATCGTTGAGAACTTCACTCGTGAGACCTTTCTTTTTCTTTGATGTTTTCTTAGCATCTGATGTTTCTGAGCATCAGCATCATCAGCTCCCTTATTCTCATTCAGCTCTTCCTCCTCCTCAAGAAGTCGGGCTCCCAGAGCCCGATTAACTTTCGCCAGCTTCCTCTTCATCTGCAAGATGAAAGATAAATGAAATTGAATTCTCAACACTTGATAGGAAGAATGATATGAGTTCCAATATTTAAGTATGAGTCATAAGGCAGTTGAAATTACATAAATATATACATAAATGTATATACACATAATCTTTACTACGTCATAATCTTTACTACGTCATAAATATATACTAGAATTCATCAACCTCAAAGTCCTGCAAGCGGTGTCAAGAAACGATACATAATTTGGCTGCTGTTTGGACGATTCATCAACCTCAAAGTCCTGCAAGCGGTGTCAAGAAACGATACATAATTTGGCTGCTGTTTGGACGTAATCAAATTCCAATACATATGTTGTCAGTACAAGTCCAAAAGTGATGCCATCATCATTAATGAATCTTTCTACATTAATCATCAAACAAAATCCACCCAATACATTTGTGTA
>NC_026148.1:6304757-6305399 GCF_000512975.1 Sesamum indicum | reverse complement strand
TGAGTACACACTTCTTTAAATTCTGAAAAATACAACTCAACTAAACACGCATAAGAATTAGTTGGACACCATAACCATCGCTGCCAGGCAGGTGATTTCTCTTGCTTCTTTGCAAGGCAATTTATCTTCAGAGGTTGTAGTCTAAAACTATCCAGGGGTTTAATAAAGAGCAAAATCATGCTTGTAAATCATGTCTTAAGAGTAAGTTTTAATTTATTCACAAATAAATGACAGACCTTTAGAGCATAGCCAACCATCTTCGAGAAAGCAGTGATTGACTGTTACATCATTTCCTTCACGTTCTATCTGTCAAAAAGCTTTCATTGATGAGAAACAATTAATATGTAAGTTGAAAGATACAATAATAATACCCTCTTGAAGTTATACCTTAGCTTTCCCAATAGGAAGACAGAAACTGGAATCAAGAGCCTCAGCCGAGACAGGAAATGATTCTCCATATCTATACAAGAAAAGTTAATCCCCCAAGGAAAAAATTTACACAAGTTAGATTGATACAAAAATTATGTACAGATGCCAAGCTACATTCATAAGTAGGCCTGGTGAAAATCATCACTGTCATACAACTCACAACAATTCATTTTCAAGGAACACGACAGGATCTGGATCCCTTATAGCAGCTTT
>NC_026148.1:6297594-6304520 GCF_000512975.1 Sesamum indicum | reverse complement strand
CTATTGGAGATAAAAATTAGTTGCTTTGGAATACTGTTGTGGTTAAACTTGATCATACAATGGTCCATTAATAGAACTTTTTGGATGGCATACATCATAGGCCAGAGCCTGATGGTAAGAAGCACGGCAAATAATTGTTTTTTTTCCCAATTTGAGAGTTTCTTCGTAAATACAAGTGCGATTACTCATGTATCCTACCTTCTAGTGCTCCCCAAATATGAAGGATTCTTTCTTGTATTCTTTTGGAACATGCTACTTCAAGTCAGCTTCATTGAACAGGAAGCATCCCCCTCACCTTCTTGAACATTTCTTAATTATCAGGTTAGATGCATGACATAAAGCATTTTAGTCCATCAAAGGGATCTTTTTCCAATGGTTTTCCATTTAGTCCTATGTTAGTTGCTAGATATGAAATAGTCAGTGATGTCCTATATTCTCTCTCCCTTAACCAGCAGCAGAAAGCCACTTCATCTAGAGTTACCTCTGGTTTAGGATGTGGAGCACTGGACAGTGTATAGACCAAAGTGGCATGGCAGTGCTCTAGGTCAATAACAAGATAAAGATGTAACTATAACACTACTCACATGCTTAAACATTACAAAGACATCTCAACTAGGACTTCCAGCCAATTGGTTTAAATTCATACCTGCGAATGTTGAGCACCTACGCCAGCAGCAGCACCATTTGGGCCTCTGAATAGGCACTGATATCTGACCGGCAGACATGTAATTTGATTTTGCAGCCGAATTAATAATGTGATCAATAGCCTTCAATCACCGTGTAAGTTGCCTCCCAGACATTGTCTTAACCATTTTTGTTTTTATTTTTCTGTATTAAAGAATGCATATAAAACTCTTCATGTTCAGAGCATTGAAAAAGCTCAAATTGCACCCATAAAATCCTCCATAACCTCCTTTATCCTCAGTCCCCACCCCCTAAGACAAAAACAAAAAAGAAAAAGCTGAGTTACGAGAACTTCTGACTTCATAAATATGAAAATGAGAAAGCGAAGTACGACATTCATTCACACATATGGCGAGGTTGACACTGAATTGTTCAGTCTCATTCTCATTGATAAAATGACTAACCAAAGGTGATTTGTGGCATCTATATTCAGAAGAATGCAGCAACCAGTGAATTTTTTTTCTCAATTTTTCCAGCGAGGACATATCCAAATTAATGTTTGCCAACAATTAACACAGTAATGTTCTTTCCATGGCTGAGCTTGTGTATCTTGAGATAACATCGCCATTGACCATTTTAAAACAAAACACAAACCCAGAGCTGCTGTATTATGAAAGAATAGCCATGAAATAGGAAGTGCAACAGCAGTACAGGATCTTAAATGTATCAAGGTCCAGGATAACAGCAGGAAAAAAAGGGTTGCCACTTGCAGCAAAAAATTGCAGCCGCGGAGATGAAATTTTAAAAAAGGAAGGTATTAGTGGAAGTAAATATTTCCAAGTTTCAAAGCCATGAAACCAAAACATCACTTGAAGCAAAGAAATGCTCACCTGCATTGAGAAGTTTAAGGTCATAAACTCTATTACAGGCTTTAGGCCAAAATATGCTGCTCCAACTCCAATACCGGTAAATCCAGCCTGGAATAGTGTCATATGGTTGAGCATTAAATGGTTATCACTCAATCCAAATAAACAATTCATGATTACACGACCAAATCCTACCTCGGTGATAGGTGTATCACGAACCCGCTCAGGGCCATATTTCTTCAAAAGCCCTCTGGAGATCTAATGAACATGTGTAAATCAATAACTAGTATGTAAGATCAATATTTTCCCTTAAACCTGAGGTGATAATTGAATTGACACTCACCTTATACGCAACTCGGTACTCACCAACCTGAATAACAACAGAAAACATGTCAAAAAGTTTATTAGAACAAAAAGTACAAATCAACAACATAGAAAGAACTTTTTTCTCTCATTCAAACCAATAAAAACTTCACCTCTTCACCCATTAGAAAGACTTTGGGATCAGCAGACATTTCTTCGTCAAGTGCTGAATTTAAAGCATCACGGACTGTCATCTGCAACAAAGGACGATAGAAACATCATTCACCATGACTAACGTATTATACGTCTCTGTGATTAGAGACAAATCACATAGAAACTTGAATAACCTTAAATGAACATTCACCTCCAATAAATACTTGCACTATCAGTAGCACAAAAACTGGCTATCCAACTTTTTATACATAATGATCAAGTTTTTTAATACTCTCACAGAGAGGAGTAAAAGAAGTAAACAAATAAATCTCGTGCTCTATAGTAATTTTACAAACCACCAGATAAATACCATCTTGTTCTCAAGGTAATCAATCCTACCAAAGTAATTATCAGAAAAAAATTAGCAGTAACAGTAAACCAAGCAACCAACAATTCCCCCCTCAAGTTCCCTGTAACAGTCAATTTCTTTTCCTTTTTTCTTGACTTTTCCTCTCTAGTGCTCAGGCTTTTGAAACCCTAAATAAAAGAGATAAAAAATTCGAGAAGTGGAAACATGTGGGTATGGATGGGGTTTGATGGTGGGAAGCGATCAGTAGTTTTGAGGGTTTTTACCAGTGGGCTTTCTTTGTTGGATTTTTGTGTCGCATCCACCTCCAATGCCGCTTTTCCTGGGTGTGCTGATTGGTGAAAGAAACACATCTTCGCTTCCATCAATTGGAGTAATAAACCCTCCGCCAGTGGTACTAAACCCTAACCCCTCTGTTGGTTTTTCCTCTCTGTTTTGGAGGGGTTTTTAGAAAACCCTTCTTTTGCGCCTGCTTTTCTTGTACTGAGAAGTAATCAGAGGGGGGAAAGGAGAAATGTAGGTGAAAGGGTTCGATGGTGGGAAGGGTTTTTACAAATGAGACCTTCAAGAATCTGGGTCCTCCACTTCCTCTGGTTCTTGTGCAGAGAAATCCAAGAAAACAAGAAGCAGAACATTATTTCATTGATGACTTTCCATTGTGACCACTATGATTGGCATAATGGTTGATTCCTTCGTTTTACATTTGGATAGAGAACCCTTTTTGTGTCTAAGCAATGGCAAGAAATCAAAAAGCAAATTGGTAAGGGAGGAGGGATTCCCTTTCCTTGGGGAGCCCATACTCTTTCCTGTACTTCCAAGAAAGCAAGAGAAAAAAGGAAAACAAATACTGCAATTTTGACGAGGTGGCATTCTTGAAGCCTGCACAAACATTGTTCTTGAAGAACAAGAAAATATGTACTTATTAAAAGTTCAGTAATCAAGTCAACAATATTGCACACATTTCACTGATTTTGTACTTAATTTCTTAATAGATCGTTATGATATAAGATAGTGGTAGATTTATTCATATTATTCACAAAATATTTTTTCTATAACTCTCAATTAAATCTTATATCATAATTTTGTTTTATCTTCTAATGAATAATATATTTATTCATAGATTATATTACTTAAACATCAAAATATCAAAAATTTATATTCATTTTTTAAAATTATGTTATTTAATATAAATTATTTAATATGTCTTTTCTCCTTTCGATTTTTTTTGCTACCTTACTTCCATCTCGTTGTTGGCCGCTATCGACGGCCATCACATGTCGCCGCCAGCCTGCGACAGCAGTCGCCATCACCTATCTGCCTGGATCCGAGCAACAACGGTAGGTCATTAAGTGAGTGACGTCGCCTAGGAGAAAATTTTAAAAAGAAATTATCACGTCTCTTTATATAAAAAATTATCATTATATATCATAATCCAAATATATTATTGCATTATTTCATGTACTTTTGTAAAAAGACTTTCACTAAGCCTGACAACGAGTCGAGCTTGGGCCTAGTGAGTCGAGCTCGAGCTCGAACTCGAATTAAACAAATAAAGAATCCGATTAGTATTAAACAAGAATCCAACAACAAGACCAATAAAGAATTCGGTTAGTATTAAACAAGAATCCTTGAAATGTACCACCAAAAAAAAAAAAAAAAACACTAGAAAAGGCAAAGTTGTGACCTCTCTAGTCATACTGATAAATCTTTAGTTCTTATTTATACTACAAATACACTACTTCAACAAACTTAGTTTGCTCTAGTTCAGTTTTAGTATAGGTTTCTTCTCTAACATAAAATTTTCAGAAAAAGAAAAAGAATGAGATGAATTTAGAAGTCTTTTTTTCCACAAGAACTTCCTCTTTTTTGCTGGGCGTTTTTGTGAGTTTTCAACAGAGAAAGAAGATCTTGAAGAAATAATAGTTCAAGTGCTGGAATGAAGTTGCAGAGTGAAGATGCAGCAGATTGAAGAGGCTGCGAACACTTTAAAAGTGCTAAATCAGGACATTAGTTGCTATTATTTTTGGTTAAAAGTGCTTATGCGCTTCTGTTAGTTGCAGATATTCTTTTTATTTCTTGAAAGTCAGTTACTAGCAGTTGGCATTAGATCCTTTATATATATTTCTGTAATGTAGCTCCACAAACTTCTCTACAAGAAATGAAATCAATTCTTGATTGTGACATGGTACCAGAGCCATGTAACTGATCTTTTCCTGATTTTACTTTCACCAACTCTACGCATTTTACCTGTACAATCCAACCATGACAGAATTCATAAGAAAACTGATGGAAGATGCAGACTCCATAAGCCTGCAGATTGCAGAAAATACAGGCTTATCCTTGGTTTCCTCCGTACTAAATGAACGAAACTACTTGTCTTGGAGCCGAGCAATACGAATAGGCCTCGGGGGCAGAATGAAGCTTGATTTTATCGACGAAACATGTGTAAAACCTGAAGAAGGTACAGAGGAACATAAACAATGGGTAAAAAACGATTGCCTTGTTACTTCTTGGATTTTGAATTCTATTTCTAGAGATATAGTTGAGAATTTTCTATACATCAAATCTGCAAGAGAATTATGGCTTGAATTGGAAGCTCGCTTTGGAGAAAGTACGGTCCAATGGTGTATCAAATTCTGAGGCGAATTGCTTCTATTTCTCAAGGAAATTTATTTGTATCAGCTTATTATACAAAGCTTAAAAAACTGTGGGATGAACTGGCTTGTCTTACACCATTTCCACAATGTGAATGCAAGGCCTTTAAAGTTTTCTTGGAAATAAATACATCCACTCAACTTATGCAATTTTTAATGGGATTGCATGATGTTTTTGACCACGTTAGAAGTCAGATTTTATTGATGGAGCCACTTCCTAGTGTCAATAAGGCTTATTCTATGGTTTTAAGGGTGGAAAAACAGAGAGAGGTGAATGTGAACTTTACTGACTCAAACCAAAATATGATCATGCAAGTGAAAGAAGGTGGAAAGAATGCCAATTTTTTGCCAAGATTGCACAAAAGAGAAAGACACAGACAGAAAAACAAAATATGGTTTGTGATGAATGTGGAAAGAAGGGTCACCTTAAGACAACATGCTTCGAAATCCATGGATATTCAGAGTGGTACAAGGCATTGGTTGAGAAGAGAAACAACAACAAAGTAGTGGTCAAGCTTTCAATGTTACAGAAATAGAAAACCATATTGCAGCAGCAACAACAGACTCAGTTAATAAGAAGCTGCTGTCTGGATTGATTGGAGAACTACAGAAGTTATTGGGAGATAAGGGCTCTGCACAGGTGAACACTCAGACATTCTTTGATCAATTCTCAGGTAAAGATTCTTCCTTAAAATTCTGTGATGAACTCGATGCCGAATCTTGGATAGTGGATAGTGGAGCTTCCACACATATGTGCAAAGATAAAAATCTTTTTGAGTTTTTGACAGAGAAGTTAATTGATTCTTGTGTCTACTTGGCTGATGGATCAAAGAAGATGGTTCAGAAAACTGGAACTATTTCACTTTCAAAAATAAACTTAAACTTACAGAAGTGTTATATGTTCCAGACTTGAAATATAACCTATTGTCTGTTAACAAGCTATGTGCCTCTTCTTCTATCTGTTTTATGTTTTCTGATCAATCTTGTACATTGCAGGACCTCAAGACTAGAGAGATCATTGCAATAGGGAAGACTGTAGGAAGACTTTATGTCATTCATCCCTCTTCCTTCCAGGCAGTGAAAGAACATTTTTTTAAACCTGTATCTGATTCACATCACTGTCATTCTAGCACTGCTACATTAAATATGTGGCATAAGAGATTGGGGCATGTATCAGAAAATGTACTTTCACATTTATCCTTTATTGACACATCTAAGAACAAACATGACCATTGTGAAATCTGTCCCTTGGCCAAGCAACAAAGATTACCTTTTACATTGAGTGAATCTGTTTCTGAGCATGTTTTTGATCTCATACATATTGATATTTGGGGACCATATAACCAAAAATCATTATCCAATTGTACTTACATGTTAACTCTTGTTGATGATCACAGTAGGTGCACTTGGACGTTCCTTATGAAACAAAAACTTGAGACTATATCTTTGATTATATCCTTTCACAAAATGATTTGAACACAATTTGGTAAGAATATTAAGATAATTAGAACTGAAAGAATGCCAAATTTTTTTACAGAAAGAAGGAATTCTTCACCATAAAACTTGTATATACACACCCCAACAAAATGGGGTTATGGAAAGGAAACACAAGCATCTCTTGCAAGTAGCAAGAGCACTTATGTTTCAATCCTCTCTTCCTAGCTTTTTTTGGACTGAAGCCATACCTGCAGCCACCTACATTATAAACAGATTACCCACCTCCATTCTCAACTGGCAATCACCCTATGAAAGGCTGTATAATAAACCAGTTGACTACACCAATATGAAGACGTTTGGATGCCTTTGTTTTGCTACTAATATTCATCCTTCTAAAGGAAAATTTGACTCAAGATCATCCAAATGTTTATTCCTTGGATATATGCATGGTCAAAAGGGGTATAAGCTCTTTGACATTGAAAAGAAAGCTCAAATAGTTAGTAGGGATGTCATTTTCTATGA
>NC_026148.1:6260037-6297584 GCF_000512975.1 Sesamum indicum | reverse complement strand
TCCTGTCACCTGTTCTTTACCTCTACCTATATCTGACTTACAATCTTTTTCTGATGATGTTTTCAGCCCATCTGATACTACAGCAGAGGCTCCTTGTTCACCTAGTCCAGCAGATCATCAATTGAGGAAATCAACAAGAGCCACATTTAAATCAGCCTGGATGACTGATTACGTTTGCAACACATCGACACTTCGTAATGTAACCTCTATATCTGAAATCTCACCTGAACACTCTGCCTTTATCTCTGTTGTATCATCTTTTCAGGAACCTTATTGCTATCAACAAGCTGTTAAACAAAAGGAGTGGGTTCAAGCTATGAAATCTGAAATTCAGGCCTTGGAACAAAATCAGACCTGGATAGTTCAACCTCTACCTAATAATAAGAAATCAATTGGGTGTAGATGGGTGTACAAACTCAAAATTCAACCCTGATGGAACAATAGATAGATTCAAGGCACGCTTAGTTGCCAAAGGCTATAATCAGATTGAAGGGGTGGATTACTTCGAGAGTTTTTCACCAGTTGCTAAGGTGGTGACTGTTAGAGCACTTATAGCTGTGGCAGCCGCTAAAGGTTGGGAATTACATCAACTTGATATTAATAACGCCTTCCTGCACGGGCCCTTAGACGAGGAGATCTACATGAACCCTCCAGACGGATACATAGTCCCAGCTGGACATGCATGCAAGCTGCAAAAGTCCTTATATGGACTTAAACAAGCCTCCCGCCAATGGAATTATGAGTTTAGTTCCAAGTTGGAGCTCTTTGGCTTCAAACAGTCCAAGCATAACTGTTGCTTATTCACCAAAGGATCTTCTCATGGTTTTATTGTTTTACTTGTCTATGTTGACGACGTTTACTTGCAGGTACCTCTTTGGCTCTTATTGAAGAAGTTAAGAACTACCTCCATCAACTCTTCACCATCAAGGATATGGGACCAGCCAAATATTTTCTGGGGCTGGAAATAGTCGTGCACCAGAAGGGATCATCCTCACACAAGCAAAATATGTTAAAGACATACTTTTAGACATGAAGATGACAGAGGCTAAGGGCACCAACACTCCATTTCCAGCTGGAATTAAGCTCACTGCCACTTCAGACAATGTGCTTCCCCATCCAGCTGTGTACAGACGATTAGTTGGTAGACTCCTTTATCTTGGTTTTACAAGACCAGATCTCTCTCACGCAACACAACAACTCAGTCAGTACTTACAATCTCCCTGTCAAGAACATTGGGAGGCAGCAACACACTTAGTTCGTTACCTTAAGGGCACCTCACACAAAGGACCTTTTTTTCCCTCCAACACCTCTCTTGACCTTAAAGCCTATAGTGATGCAGATTGGGCTTCCTGCCTAGACAGTAGACGATCCTTAACTAGTTTCTGTATTTTTTTAGGACCTGCTTTGATCTCTTGGAAAACAAAAAAGCAAAATACAGTGTCAAGATCTACTGCGGAAGCTGAATACAGAGCTATGGGAGCTACCGCTTGTGAATTAGTATAGATATCTTCACTCTTGCGGGATCTTACTGTTATTGTTCCTCAGCCAATTCCATTCCTCTGCGATAACAGGGCCGCTTTACATATAGTTCATAACCCAATTTTTCACGAACGAACCAAACATTTAGAAATAGAGTTGAAGAAATAATAGTTCAAGTGCTGGAATGAAGTTGCAGAGTGAAGATGCAGCAGATTGAAGAGGCTGCGAACACTTTAAAAGTGCTAAACCAGGACATTAGTTGCTATTATTTTTGGTTAAAAGTGCTTATGCGCTTCTGTTAGTTGCAGATATTCTTTTTATTTCTTGAAAGTCAGTTACTAGCCGTTGGCATTAGATCCTTTATATATATTTCTGTAAACAGCCATTGCGGCAACTGAATGTAGCTCCACAAACTTCTCTACAAGAAATGAAATCAATTCTTGATTGTGACATACCTAGAAGCCGCACTCATCGCTGTCTTTGTTGCCGACTTGCCTTTCTTGTTGCCGTGAATTTGGGGGCTAGGGTTCTTAGAGAATGGTTTGAGGAAAGAATGGAAATAGAAAGAGAAAGAGAGAAAGAGAGAAAGAAAAAGGAAGAAGAAAAGAAACGATAAAAAGAGAGAGAAAGAGATGGATTTGACTTTTTGTGTTACTATTATTATTATTATATTATTATTATTACTACTACTACTATTATTATTATTATTATAAATCATGAGATCGAATTATCAAATTTTTACATAGATATAGTTGAAATTATTATATGTTCATAATCTGCAAATTTTATATATTTATAAATGTTAGTATATCATTGATGTAACTATCATCTTACATTGTTGATCAACATGGGTTAATCAGGCCATCAAAATTCATATCAGACCATTAGATATAATAAACCTTACAGAAAAATACATTTGGTAAAGTTTTAAACTTATTGAATATACGGATGTCGAGATATCGTACTCGAAACATAAAAGTAATCATTCAAGACGATGTATCGTTGAATCAGACCGTGTGATTTTAAATCATACCCATCCGATATGATCTGATTGCCACAGTCTTGTGTATATTTAAATTTCGTATGAATCGGGTGCCCAAATTTTAAGATTTCGTAATTATTGATTAAACTTTTAATCTGATTATATATATAATAAAACAATAATTAGAATTATTCAACCATCATCATCATCATCATTAACAATTTTCAATTGAAATTTTAAGAAAAAAAAGATAAATTGTATTTTGCCCCCTTTCTTATCTTGAAAATGCTAAAAAATAAAAAGGTCCTATGTTGAGAAAAAGGCAAAAAAAAAAAAAAAAATCTATATTCATTAACATTTAGCAAAGACCCTATCTATTATAAATAACATAAAGTGAGACACTTACCCTATGTTTGAAATTGGATTGTTTTATACCCTTTTATTATGAATAAAAGGAATTCACCCTTGTTAATTTATTTTGGACCAATCTTTTGAGTGTTTTTTTTTTCATATCTATATTTTATTTTTAATATGCCTATTAAATATATTTTTTCTTTATAATTTCATTGTTATCTGACCATCTACCTGTAAAATGCTCAACGATGTTTATAGCTAATGTATAAACTGCTTTCTCTTCTGAGATATTATCTTCAAGTTTTACTATATTTAATATTTCATCTTTATCAGTTTGGCTGAGATAATTATCCCACCTTTTTAATTGGCCAGTGAATCCTGCTATGATCATTTTAGCAATAGTTTTATCGGAATTATTATTTCCTTTACAGATAGTACTATACATCATCATTCTATGTATAGTATTATAAATTTATCTTTCTGTAAACCCATCAATATCCATTCATAAATTTGTTTTTCATTATAACTATTTTGGTCAATTATCTCTTGTTCTTCATAAAAAACATCTTGGGGTGTTGGTCTAGGATAATAAAATTTGATTTGCATTGGCTTCCTAGCGAATTTTTCTAATTTGTTAATTTCCTCCATGAATTCATCTTTATAATCCTGAGAATCTCTGTCACTAGTTAGAGTATTTAATTTTAGAGTTTTAAATTTTTGATCCAGAAATTTTTCTAGGTCTCCTATAGGTTTTAAATTAAAACCTATAATATTTGGGGGGTGGTTGAATTGAGGGTCTCGCAATAATTTCTCCTATTGTTTCTTCAACTAATGTCTTATTTGAGTTGATTTCTTTTGGCCAATACTCATTGCCATTCCATAATCTTATCAATCTTATTATTTAATTTCATAATTTGTTCCCCTATAACATTTAAGTATAAATTGGCATAATTTTGCTTTTTTAATAACTCATTTATTTAATTTGTTCCCCTATAACATTTAAGTATAAATTGGCATAATTTTGCTTTTTTAATAACTCATTTATTTTTGAGATTGTAACTATTAAAGCATCATCTTCAATTAATTTAGAAAATATTTTAAAATTAATCTATATTTCATTTGAATTCATTTTGAAAGGCTGTTGAGGGGGAAGGACGTTATTTAGAATTTTCCCATTTTCTAGGAAATATTTTCTCTCTAGTACATTTAAATATTATTTTGAGTATTTGGTTATAAACCAAGGAACAAAGGTAATTTTCTTATTCCATATGGATAACTCCTTATAGAATTGATTTGAAATTTCATTTTGTTTTTCAGGTGGGAAATTTTTAAAAAACAATTTTCTAAAGGGTTCCCATCTTTTTTCAGAAAATTCTTCCTTAATTTCTTTTCTAGCTAGGGATCCAGGACTAAAATCGATTATGTTTGAATAATTTTCAAATGAAATTTCTATTTCATAGTCAATTATATCATGTGTCTTCATTTATAAACAAAAAATCGTTTCTGAAGTTAATTCTTCATTTAGTTTAGGATCCTTATATATTCCTTTAACAATATTATTTAGTTGTATTCTTATTTCTTCTACCTTATCATAATTTGAGAAACTAATTAATTGTTTATATTTATAACAATAAATTAAAATTTCATACTATATTTTGGTATATTTATAACATAGTATACATTATGCAACCTATTTTATTACTTATAAATTTATATAAAAATTCGGTGATACGATCTCATGATTTAATCTAATAATAATAATAATAATAATAATAATAATAATAATAATAATAATAATAATAATAATAATAATAATAATAATAATAATATGATTTAATCTAATAATAATAATAATAATAATAATAATAATAATAATAATAATAATAATAATAATAATAATAAATTGCCAAACTCGAGCTCTCTACACCCCTAGTTCGAATCAACAATTCAAATTTGGCAATTACATCCACTTTATATATGTATGTATGTATGTATTATATACATAAGTGAAGCAATATTAAAAGCAAATTGCAGAAACCCTCTCTCAATACTAAAAATACACATTCCTCTCTGTTCGTGTGTGTCTTCCCAAACCCACCGTTCTCCCCAAACCCACCAAAGTTCATTTCCCTTTTGCTCTCTGAATCCGAAAACACCATTTTCCCCAAATACACCATGTTCATTTATGCTCTCCTCTCTCTCTCAACCCAAAAAAATAGAAGAAAAAGTAAGGAAAGAGGACGAAAGGCATCAGAGAGGGAGTGAGGGGTTAGGGTTTTGTACCAATGCTGGAGGGTGATATGAAAAAGGGGATCGATAAGTACTTACATTTGGGTTTATTGCTCCGATTGAGGAAGCGGACATATCTTCCTTCACCAATTAGCTATAAAATTAAGGATTTTCGTAGCCTCGTTGAAGGAGAGACGGTGGCGTTCGTTGTGGAGGATGGCTGACTCTAGGCGGCGAAAGTGACGAGCCCTCGTGGTGCCCCTATGCGCCCTCAGTAGAAGCAGCAATGGAGGTGGGTACAACACAAAAATTCAAGAAAACCCGCTAGAAAAAACCCTCAAAATCCTCAAAATCATTGTTCTCTTCTGACCCTCGGTAGAAGCAGCAATGGAGGTGGGTACAACACAAAAATTCAAAAAAACCCGCTAGAAAAAACCCTCAAAATCATTGTTCTCTTATGACCATTTTATGAGAGCCCCCCATCAAACCCCCATCCAAACTCACATGTCTCGATTTTTAATTTTTTTATCTAGGGTTTGAAAACCCAAATAAGCCAAGGTCAAGAAAAAAGGAAAAGAAATTAATTCGATGACTTCTTTGTTTGAATCTATGTAAGCATCTTTTTAGCTCCTTAATTTATTTATATTTATGTAATTATTTTATTTTTATAGTGTTATTCAACTTGCAATATTTTTGGTGGATGTGAACTTTTGTGGATCTGTGGTTGAATGTCATTGGTTGTGAATTTTTTGTTTGAATCGTGTGAATCTTTTAGCATGAGGAATGATAATTTTGATCAAAAAGAAGGAAACTAATATTAGTTTTCAAGCAAGCATATGAAAGTCAATCTGTCAATTTTTAGATAAGTTTAATATTTTTGGAGAAAATTGTTATGTTTGTTAGTGATATGGTGTAATATTTGTGCTTTTTCTCCACTCTCACCCTATTTATGTGTACTTTTCTTTGAAGTAGGAGATGTAGAATGTTGCATGTTAGTTGGAGTTGAATGCAGGGTAATTTGGTGGATTTCTCTAAATAATAAACATAAAGTATCGAAGCATTCGAGAGGATGATTTTATGCTTTGATGTTCTGAGTACAATAATAGTAGTAATAGTATGCTGAAATTTTGCCTACAATAGTAGACATACTGCCCGCATATGATTTTAATATTCCCTTCTCTAAACATGAGATGCCAGTTGATATATAGAATGCAAATCTCATGTACCCAAGTAGACAATTGCAATCTCTAGGTTTTTGGCATCTTACTGTGAAGACAAATGAGTTAGTTTCATTATTCAGTCATTGTCACATTGTGGGAATGGAATGTCTGATCCACTTTCAGTGTAATCTATAGTTTGGTCTTATGTAAACGGTACATGTGATATTCCTCTATGTATGAACTTAGTCTGTTTGGGTAAGATTGAAAGTGATGAGCTTTTCCTTAAGTATTGTTTATGATAAAGGATTTGAAACTTTGAAAAAAAATAAACAAGGCTTTTAAATTATTGTCTAGCGTGGCTACTACTTCTCCTTTCTCCTTGACAACAAGCTCAAGAGCCTTTCTGTCAGATTCTCAAGGAGGAGGGTTCTCTTTTAGCTCCTCAAATTTTTCAACATCACTTATTATTGTTGTGACTTGAAACATCTCCACCCTCACAATAACTAGTTGTGATAATAGGAGTATGCACATAAAAGAAACCATGCTTCTGGAAGAATGTGTGGGTAGCATATGCCAAGGCATTTCGGATTCTAGCAACTGCAGAAATCTACATGACCACAAAAAAAAATTATTCGAAAAAGGAGAATTAGAGACAAGTGCATTAAAGGAAAGAAAATTTGCTGACAAATTTACTTGCATATTAGGGATCATATAAAATATAATAATCTATTGAACTTTTTTACCAGCTTTGTTCCAGCAGTCCAGCATAATCTATATTAAAGGAACAACATTTTGTTTTCCAAACTATAACTAAGGGGTTTAGGTGTAAAATGTGAATTTTTTAGGGGTGCAAGTTTGGATCTTTTTTTTTTTTTTTTGGGGGGGGGGGTTGGTGGTGAGGTGGGGAGGGGATTGAGGAAGTGTAGTTCACATTTTCATAGGAGGTTTAAGTGTAACTAACCCTAATTAATAATGTGGATGTAAAATTGCTAATATTAATAGTTCATGTGTTGTTAACTTAGAAGAGAGTCGAGACTATGAGTCTCAAGGTGCGAGTCATTTAGGGTAGTGTTCACAAAGACTTGTGCTTTTGAAGTACCGATATTGAAATTGAGGCAAAGGATGTCCAGAGTTTTCGTAATAAGTAGCAAGAATAGGAAAAAAGAGTCTGAAGTTGGATTGTTTAGTGAAAAATAAAAATTATGTATAAATAAACCTTGACATATATATAAACTAGAGTGTGCCCGTGCATGGATTAAATTAATTAATAATTAAAAGATATCTCATAAAATTTTAATTATGTCGAAGTCAACTGAAAGAGATGTTTTTAGATAAATAGTACAAATACATTTTGTTCTTAAATTAAAGTGTATCAATATTAAAAAAATTAACTAAATGACTAATTAATAAAGTTGAAACTTTATGCTAATTGACAATAATTTAAAAGCCTTGTTTATTTTTTTTCAAAGTTTCAGATCCTTTATCATAAACAATACTTAAGGAAAAGCTCATCACTTTCAATCTTACCCAAACAGACTAAGTTCATACATACAGGAATATCACATGTACCGTTTACATAAGACCAAACTATAGATTACACTGAAAGTGGATCAGACATTCCATTCCCACAATGTGACAATGACTGAATAATGAAACTAACTCATTTGTCTTAACAGTAAGATGCCAAAAACCTAGAGATTGCAATTGTCTACTTGGGTACATGAGATTTGCATTCTATATATCAACTGGCATCTCATGTTTAGAGAAGGGAATATTAAAATCATATGCGGGCAGTATGTCTACTATTGTAGGCAAAATTTCAGCATACTATTACTACTATTATTGTACTCAGAACATCAAAGCATAAAATCATCCTCTCGAATGCTTCGATACTTTATGATTTAGAGAAATCCACCAAGGAGAAAGGAGAAGTAGTAGCCACACTAAAGTTTGCTAAATCAAGTAAGGAGGAAATTGTTGCTGTTGTTGCTGAGCGTACCAACGCTAAAGAGAACCTCTCAAAGCTGCATGAATGGTACAAGTTGGCTGAGAGATGGAAGTTTGGTGGTGGCATTCCTAAGAGGGATGGAAAAGTTGATTATGCTGAAGACATTTTTGGCAGGCAAGCATTTTGAATGTATCAGGACAACTATAGAAACATATGCATCTGCTCTCAGTAGTGTGTATACCTTCGGGCCAACATTTCGAGCTGAACAATCGCATACTCCAAGATAGCTTGCTGAATTTTGGATGGTGGAACACGAGATAGAATTTGCTAATATAAAGGTTTGCTAATTGTAAGCTTTTCTGTGTATTCGTACAAAATTTTGAATACACATGAAAAAGAAAGCAATTCAACTTTTTTTCTATCATGCTACATATTCCACTCCTTGAGAAATGCACATAAATGATCTTATAGGGACAAATTCATGCACACTGAAAACTTTTGTCACTATAATGACTAATTGTGTAAAATCCATCTGGATGCAATATATCCTCGCTTTGTTGTGGCCCAAATTCAGTCGGAGTGTGTTGCTAATGTTTTCCTATCCTTTTGGATAGGATCAGTTGATTTAAATCTACTAGTTTTGTAACTTTGTCAACAGATTCTTTTTCCTCATCTGTAGCTACAGTTAAACGGCGAGATTACTAATCCATATTTAAACTAAACAACCATTATGTTGCTAACCTATTCCCAGAAACTTGCAATCGCTGTTATCTTTCCTTTTAAGTTCTTCCAAGTATGCTCTAGCATAGAAGATAATAGAGTTGACACTTTTGTAGGATGATATGAACTGTGCGGAAGCATATGTCAGGTTTCTTTGTCAGTGGTTGCTTGACCATTGCTATGGCGATATGGAGATCATGACCAAATTTATTGATAGAACTGCCCTCAAAAGACTTGAAATGGTTGCAAAATCCAAGTTTCACAGAGTCGCTTACAGTGAGGCAGTTGCCATTCTTGAGGAAGCAATGAGAAAATTTGAGAATAAAGCAGAATGGGGGATTATTTAGCTTCTGAACATGAAAGGTAAATTGCCATATCTTCTATCCATCATCTTCAATTCATCAACTCATAGCTTATACATGATCGATTTCCTCCCAAATTATGATAACAGATATCGTCTATAACCATCCAAAAGCAAGCAACGCCAGAAATATGAAGGTCAATGAAGAAAATAAAACTGTTGCTATAATGGACGTGCTTGTACCTAAGGTAGGCTCTTATTCTTCTCTCTCCTTTTCTCCCCTTCTCTCTACAACACATTATTTTTCCAAGTAGATTGAAATCTTATGGGTAATTCTTTGATAAGGCTTGTTATGAATTTTCAATAATTTGACCACTTGTTCTTACTAGATGGGGGAACTTATTGGTGGTAGCCAAAGAGAAGAGAATTACGAGGTTCTAAAGCAAAGGTAAGGAAACCTTTGTTAACACAATATCTTGATCTCTTATAGGCACTCTACAAACTCCCCACCTGAAGTTTAGGATTCTATCATATTGGAAACAATAGTAATTTTATATAGCTAGATTCTCCTTGTGAAACTACAGGAAATTCCATAGAGCTAGCCTCTGTTTCTCTTGTCCTTCTTACGAACATATAAACTTGTGTCGTCATTTCACCTATATAATTTGGTTGAAATTGAAGAAGCCATGATACACTTGAACACCTTTTCATGATATGCTAGGCTTTATACCCAGTGATTCAGGTCCACTGCATAGTCACATTTCCTATCATTCATACCTCTTACTCCAAGTTAAATCAGTTCCCTTAGGCCCTCATATTTTAAGATAGTAATTTATTCACTTTGGAAAAGTTTCCATGGGCAAAATGGATGACCTTGTATGCATTTTAGGAGTCTACTCACTAGAAGAGTTGTTGTAACTTCTCCAATGTATTGTGCATGGCAGCAAACATTTCTCTCTAGTTAAGACTTTGTGCTATAAATAGAATGCGGTTGTATCTTTAATGTGGATAACCGATCTAACATTGAAACGTATCTCTTCTTAATTGTATTCTTAATCCACATTTGGCAAACCTTGCTTAATTTCATAATGGCAGGGCCACTCTGATATTTAGAATTGTTATGATTTGGAATATCAAATTTGCTTCAAAATTCAGGCTTCCCTTTCAGCATCATAAGCAGTTGTTAAAAGGATTTTTAATGTAATCAAATGAAGCCTATATACTTTTAGAAAATAACTAACTGCATCTCCAATTTCTTTGTGAATCATACTTTCTGAGTGCATATATACTTGTAGTGGTGACGTCATGATTTAATTGCTTGAGTAAGGTTTGACCTGATCTATTCTATAATAAAGTATGGCGATCATCATAAAAAAACATAACAAAGCACGAAGGTCTTGTTTAAAAGACTGGCACTTTTCTTTTGGGTGTCTGTTGTGTGTCTCTAATGATTCATGCTCTTCCTAATTATATGATGACCTTCTTACTTATCTTTTTTAAGCATAAAATTAGTGGTTCGTATAGTGCAGACATCTTGTCGTATCTATATATTTTGATAGTTGGTTTGCATTTGAATGTTTTTCGACCACATAGGTGAGCAAGCTTGTGGATTTGTATAAGGGAAGTTTGGAAGAATGGTCGCAGAAGGCGGTAGAGCTAGAGGGAGTCGTCAAGTCTTTAGAAGTAAGCCCTGTTTGTAATTTATCTTATTCAAAACTGCCAAATGACGCACAATACACTAATTCCTCATAACATGCACTCTTGCAGAAATTTTGGTTGAGGAATTGCGAACTTATCTATTTGTCTTCATGCATGGTCACCATTAATGGAATGTGTATGAGGTGGCAATGAGGAGGTATACTACAACTGTGTTGGGGGCTGGGGCTTTGAAAACAATGACACATATGATGATTGAAGAAAGTAGAATGTCTTTGCAAAGTGATAATGGTGGTAAAACGTTTTCTTGGCTCCCACTCTTCATTTCATTCATTAGACATATTTCGTTTTATGTGTTTGTATCGTTATCTTGAAATCTTGATATTCATCATTTGCACTATGGTGTAGTACTTTTCTTTTTATATCTACCAAGTTTGTTCTTTTGAAAAATGTTCTTGGATGGTTTTTGAACGGTTTACAATTGATTTACTACTATGGGTGTTTTTCATCCTTTTTGAATGGGATGTACTTAAGTGTAATCTCAATCAAGTAAACAATATGTATTGCTCTTTATGATATATCAAGTTTTGTAAGATATTTGATTGTCGGAATGTCAATATGATTATTTAGCATTTTGGGGTTAGACTCTTGGTTCAATTGAAATTACATGGAACCTCTCATATCCAATTTTAACGTGAAGGACCCAATAAACCATTTCAAATGTAAAAAATTCTTCCTTTTCAAGTTTTCATTGTTCTTTTGTTATACTACCAAACTACTTTCATTTTATTTTCTTTTTTCAGATACTGTCACTACTTTTTTTTCTTCGAGTTTATCGAGAATGACAGTTGGTAATTTGACGAATAAATGTTGTTTAGAAAGCATAAGATTGAGATATGAATGTGCACTTCCGTTATGTGATTGTTGCGTTGAGGCCTAATTTCATTCATTTTGAATTGCGTGGAAAAAGAGTTGGAATGTTTTTGCTTTCATTCAATCATAGGAGTTAGTGTGAAATCATATTTGTTTGTCAAAACACCGCCCAATTGATCCTTATATGCCTAAAATGGGACACACATCATTTTGAAAAATTCAAAGGCCCTTCCTCGTGGAAATTTCCTTTAGCATGAATTGAAAAAAAAAGAAAGAACAAAAACAAAAAGGAAAATTACATCTATTTTGCTGGTTTATGTTACTTAGTAACTGGGTAACTTCATCACAAATATTGTTATTCACGTACAACGGTGACTAGAGTCATGAGTATGCAAAACACTTTAGGTAAAACGTGCTTTGGTTGAGTAACGGGTGCTTTCCCACAACTGTTGTCATTTGCGTAAAAAAATCAAAATACGATGTTTTTTGGTTGAGTAACTGGGTGCCTTCACCACAAGTGTTGTCATTCGCATCAAAAGACCGAAATACGGCCTAAAGAACTCAAGTCACGGGCAAATAACAAAGAAAAAAGAAGGGAATAAAAGCCGTGACAAAACAAAAGGGGAAGAAAAGAAAAAACATTAGTGGCCAAAGAAAAGAAGAACAACAAAAGTCGTCCCAACTTAGGTAGAAATAAGGAGATAAAGGGTATTTGTTGAAGCGTCGAGCATGGTGACATTTAGAAATCTGTGTTTTTGTGGAAGCTTGATAGTTCTACTCTCTACTTGGCGAGACAAAGTATTGTGATATGATTGGTCTCTAAGTTAGTATTTCCATAACGTATTGTTGCATTTGTGTTTTGAGCTTACGGCACATAGGTTACATTTGTTATTACGAATTATTGGCACAATGTTGAGAACATGTTTTTTGCTTGAGGACAAGCATTGATTTAAGTTTAGGGGAGTTCGATAAGCTTAGCTTTTACATAGTTATAATAGAGAAATAGTATTTCATTTTGTCTGGGAGGGAATAACTTCAAAAAATTGCAACAGCCCTTTCCTTTCTATTTTTGGTTTATCTAAATATTATCACATTTCTTGATGGCTATCTGAAAATCCGGAGTAAAAGCCTTTATTTTGACATGCTTTACCTTATCTGGCTACTATTTTTGGTTTGGAGGTGATAGATTCTGGCCTTGATATTATTTTATCAATAAAATTGACTATAATTATTCTAAGAATGTTTAAATCCTATATTATTGTAGTTTTCTCTAATCTTATGGATTATTCCTTTTAGATGACCATATCGGCAGGGTGCAAGTTCAAGTTCAGTATATAGCAGTGCTGTTGCTTACAGGGATCCTTCTCCTGCCAAGGGTAAAACTTAAAACTAAACAAATAAGAAAGGTACAAGTTGTGCTTGAGCACAAGTATATAAATTTTTCACCACTAATCTTTCCTAGCCTATGAATGTGGTTTATCCAGGTATGTGAGAGTGGAAATCATGGTTAACTACCAAATATTGTTTGTCTTCCATCTATCTTTTAAACTCTTCGAATGAGGTTTATCCAGGTACGTGTGTTTGGGAATCATCATTTTTGTTTTCCAGCTTTCTTTAAACTCTTGTAGTGAGAAGTTTATAAGTTAATTTTCTTTCAGTTATGTTTGCTACACTTGGTGAGAAGACTACGTGTTACACAAAGTCATACAAATATACACAATGTGATCTTCTATATGGAGTTGTGTTTATAATCCATCTTAGATTCTGTTGTAGAACTTCAGTATTTGTAACCTCTGTACAGGAATCATTCTGAACATACATAATATTATGTAAAGGGTTGATGGTTTTAAAGGTCATGACCTATTGCATATTGTTGTCGTGGGGGAAAGAAACCACTGTACTTTGTAATAATTGCAAATCACACTTTAGTTTGCCCGATTCTAATATTGTTTCTATTTTGCTCGCTTTGGTGCTTCTTAGTGTTACAGAACAATCTTGAGGTGGGTGAGGTATTCGCGGTTGATGTCTCAAACATTGTTGCAGTGTTAGCATTAGTGAACATACAAATCAAGTATAATGCTCCTATGAGAAGGGTGGTCTTTGGGATGAGCATCTCTCTGTTCTTTACCCTTGACGCGTACTCATCCTTATGAACTCTTGTTGCTAGGATAATTGATTTTTTCATGCAACCATTAAATGCTTTTTCTGTAATTTCTGTTGAAGTTGGTGACCTGAGTTTGCATAAGTTTGTGTCAGTTGCAAATTTATCTTAGAAGGATATTTTGAGTGTTCAAATAGTAAGACTATTTTGAGGAGTTTGTAATGTGATTAGTAGAACTTATTCACAAATTGACAGAAGCAATTGCTCATTATTACTGTCAGCTGATTGCAACAAATTTAATTATTGGGATGCTGATAATGATGATCACAATCACATCATACATGGAAAGTCTCTTAACACAAACCTTGGTTTAGGTATTTTCAGTCAGATATATGGTCTCTTGAAAATTTATAGTTTTACAGGCATACCTTTTCTTGTAAATTATTGGCTATTTTTCCTAAACTAGTTCAAAGTTCATATTTTCAATGAATCAATAATGTCTAGGAATAAGTTTTATCCCTTGTAATGAGTATTAGCTACTCTTCTAATTGTGATATTATATTATTGTTGTATGCCCTTAAGCTGAAAATGACTTGTTGGCTATGTAATTTTATAGCTCCGAAGTTTGTGGTGTGAGTAATTAAAATGACTCTTGTTTTGCATATAATATTGAAATAGTTAGAATTGGAAAGGCCAATAAAGATTAATTATACAGTCATTTTGCAAAAAACTAGATTAGGTTCGGCCTAGTTTTTTAATTACAATTTTCTAGTGCAACATTCAGTTTTGGATGTAGTGCATGAGAACTTGTATTTTTTCTTTTTAATTTTTTATGTTTAGGAGTCAAATTTTAGCTCTTTATATTATAGTGCTGAGTGGATTTTAAATGTCCACATAGCGTCTGTGTGGCTTTATCTAAAGTACAAAGATAGTATGTCTTATAATTATTGATTTATAATGTTGTCTATCGTCTTCGACCTCTTTATTTGTGTTCCTAATAATTATTTTACTAAGGGGACTAAGAGAACCCTTTAGGCATTAAATATTACTTTACTCTTCTTCTTGTTAATCTGGGAGTCAACTTAACAATATTTTTTTCATTCCAAACACTGAGGTAGAGTCAATCTTAACTGCTTAAATTCACTGCACAAGGAGGGATTGTATAAGATTACAACAATGTTGAAAGGGTTATGGACCTCGTTATCAACAGAACTAGAAGTTATGTGCTTGGATGATTAAAACTTAAATAGAATTGGTTGTGCTATTTTTGAGAGTGCATATGCTAGAATTTTTCAACTTAGAGCCTGAGAGTGGGGCTCTGCCATTCTGGCCAGTCTTAGCTGGCTCCTTTGGAACTAGACTTCTGTAACTCGTAATTGGAATGACATCTGGAAAAAGGTGAATTGCGTTGTGGTATTCATTTGGAAAACCTCTTTTGATAAATGTCGTATACAATTTACTGTTTTCAAAAATATTGTTCACATCTTTTCTTTTCATATACTTTCTATTTAAAAATCTATTTAATTATAGTCTGTGGTTTTATTTTTAGTACAATTAGTAAAGATATTAATTTTTTATATATTCGCATCCTTATAATATGTAAGTTATTATATTTATTTCATATTAATCAGTCAATGAGATGAAAATGAAGTATATGCATGATGAAACATTATTAAATGAAACATATGTTTTATTCTTTAGTTCCCTATACAATTTATTCTTTTCAAAATTTGTTGTTCACACCTTTTCTTTTTCATTGACTTTTTATTTAAAGATTTTGTCTGTGATGATCTCGGTTTTATTAATTAATATTTAGTTGCTTATAATATGTAAGTTGTTATACCCCAAATGGATAGTAGGTCCGATAAATAGGTTCGTCGGAGCTAGGGCAGGTCATCGGTCCACCCTGAATACGGGACATGCTTCTTATTCTGGGCAAAGGATCATCTGTTGTGGTCCTTCCTCAAAATCCTCAGAGTCAGTCGATTTGCAACTTCATCTGGATTCCAGTGGATAACCAAATCTAGGTTGTTCTATAGTTTGTGTTGCCCTGATCTTGAGATGAAGACCGCAATCAATAATACTCGTGATGAATTTTTGCTAGATGGGAAACAAGGAATAAAACGAGCTTGAGGACATGCTGCGAATAGAAAATCAATTTCTTCTTTGTGTAGTAGTAGCGAGATTCTTTCTATGGATCCTTATGCAGAGCAGGTTGATTCTGAGATAACATGAGTTTGTGGTTTGTATGTTAGTTGTTGGCTTACATTTATCGGGGAGCATGCCAACTCTACAACAAATTTAGATGTTATTAGCTTTTATTTTAGTGGGGAATATTTCTTTTGCCATGAATTGTTGAGTTGAACCTCTCTTGGATACTCTCCATGACCCAGAGAATTTGATCACTTCAGCTCTCTCGGGTGACATAACATTGTTTGAGAAGATCTTGTCATCTGGGAATAAATTACGAATTTGTGTTGCTAAGAAAGAATGAAATGATTTTCTATCTGATTCTGGAGACTTTAGGAGCATGGATGACATTTTTTAAGTCACTGGTGGAGACGCTCCAAATGATTCTGAGTATGTTTTTGGTTTGCATTCCATCCAAAATTGATGTTAGTAAATCTGACATTAAGCGCTAAAAGTATACGATGACATTGAATTGAACAAGCCACGAGAAGTGTGGTTGTTAGGACTATGGCGAGTGAATATTCAGATTTAAGCATTGATTGATCTACTCAGTGTTGGTTCTGGTTCCAGTATCAGAATAGAGGTAATCCTTTTACTTTTATGATGGCTGCTTTATGTATTTTATTATTAAGGTCAACACATTTCTTCTTATCTATACACAAATCTCTTTTTTAATTTATTGCTTTTGCATTCCGAGTGTTAGCTGATACATAATTAAGTGTGTGTACTAGTATGTGAATATATGGGTCTTTAACATGTTTACGAAATATGATATTGTGTCTTTGATGATTCCACTTCCTATAGTTGGTAAATAGTTTATTTTTCACATATACAAATGATAGCAAACTAGCTACATGGCGTTTTAATTATACATCATTGTACTTCCTCTATGTTACTCTTTTATCTTTTTTATTTATAAACGATTGAAATTTATTGATATTTACTAATTATCAATTATTGTTTTGTAAAAAAAGTGTAAGTGAATAAACACGCCCTATACAATTTATTGTTCACATCTAGCAGGTTTGCCTGGGTAGGTGTCCTGCACCAAGATCTGCTTTGGTTATCTTTTTATTTCTTCTTATATATATATTAATTTATTATAATATATGATGAAGTTACAAACAATATTTGTGAGTTAAGCTATGGAACAATTTATTTGGAACCGATATGTTGAATTTATTTTTTCTTTATCTATTTGTAGAATAATATGGTGTGTTGAATATTCTAAATCTTATGGCTTAACTCACTCAAACCTATTTCAGTGCGGTAGAACAAAGAGCGGCTTGGGTTGTGATTGCTCCGGAGTTTGTGTAGCGGGCATTGGGTCCACCCATCCCAAATCCACCCTTTGATCATATTTTTGATTGTAAATTTATGTGATTAAACTATTATTAGTCATTTATTTCTTATTCAATAGTATATTATGTTTTTAGAAAGGAATAATCTCAATTTTTTGGTGATGGGAAAAAAGGCGATAAAGTCAAAATAGAATGGCAAAATTAGCATTCAGTACTCGAATTGAGAAAGATGGAACTTCATTTTGACTTGAATTTGAGATTGTATTTTAGACTCTTTTGTGTATGCTAGGTGTGAGGATGCTAATATTTACTTTTTATAATTGGCGTTACGATGAGTTTTTCCCATCACAAGCGATCCATCAGGTAGTTGGTTAATTTATTTTGTATGATTTTCAGAAACTTTGAGATCAAAGTTATAAGGTATATCATACTAAAATTGAAATAATTACTTATATTTTCAAATCAAATAATTACTTTTTTATACCTTAAAATTTATTCGTAAGCGAAATATATTTCACTTTTGTTTATACATCAGATTTTCTATTTCTATCTTCAACATAATTATTTTCTATTTATTATTATTAGTTGATTCTTCAAATAAAAGACTGTCACTTTTCTTTTGGCTATTTGTTGTGTATGTGTGTATGTAATGATTCATACTCTTCTTAACTACATGATGGCCTTCTAAGTCATTGAAGAATAGTTGGTTAATGCTTCATGTTATTAATTACTTATATTTTCAAGCATTGCATTGATTTTCATATATAAGTGCAGAAGTCTTGCCATATCTATGTATTTGGTAGTTGGTTTGTATTTCAATATTTTTCGACCACATAGGTGACCAAACTTGTGGACTTGTATAAGGAAAGTTTGGAGGAGTGATCGTAGAAGGTGGTAGAGCTTGAGGGAATCATCAAGGCTTTAGAAGTAAGCCATGTCTGTAATTTATTTTATTCAAAACTGCCAAATGATGCACAATACACTAATTTCTTTTATGAACATGCAGAAATTTTGGTTGAGGAGTGGGTTGACGATTCTTGGTCATTAGTAAAGTATATTTATCAATTTGTTTAAATTTGGGATGTCTGTATTAACAGTTCAATTTTTATGAATGAAGTTTAGGATCATAGCCAAGAAGCAGGAGAAATAAAATGAACACTTAATGGAAATTTGAAATGAAATAATTAATACTATATGCAAAATCTGTCCAGCTTGGCGATGAACAAATGTAAGCAGTAGCAGCAAGGTGTTTTATTGAAAAAGAAATGACTTAATGCTACAAAGGGAATGTGTATGAGGTGGCAATGAGGAGGAATACTACAAATGTGTTGGAGACTGGGACTTTGACACAATGACATAGGCGATGATTAAAGAAATTAGAAAGGCTTGCAAAGTAGTTTTCTTGGCTCCCACTCTTCATTTCATTCATTACACATGTTTTGTTTTATGTGTGTATATTGTTATCTTGAAATCTTGATATTCATAATTTTGCACTATGGTGCAATAGTTTTCTTTTTATATCTAGTAAGTTTGTTATTTTGAAAAATATTCTTGGATGGCTTTTCAATGGTTTCCAATTGATTTATTACTATGGGTGTTGCTCATTTTTTTGAATGGGATGTACTTCGTTGTAATCTCATTCAAGTAAACAATATGTATTGCTCTTTATGGTAGATCAAGTTTTGTGAGACATATTTGATTGTCGGAATGTCAATGTGATTGTTTAGCATTTTGGGGTTAGACTCAATTGAAATTACATGGAACTTCTCAAATTCCAATTTTCATGTGAAGGATCCAATAAGCATTTGAAATGTAAAGAATTCCACCTTTTTATCAAACTACTTTCATTTTGTTTTCTCTTCTCAGATACTATCAAAGTACTTTTGTTTTATTTTCAAGTTTACTACTACTACATTAAAGTTATTTGATTGCAACCTCGATCTAACTGACTTTCTAGGGGCTCTCTTCCCGGATGTTTGGCCGAGAGTTTTCGCAGCTGCTTTTTGCGTTCTGTTATCCATGAAGCAATGATAAAGGACAACAAGCTTTCATTCATCATTTTATGTATATTTTATATGCAGTGTTCCGAAGAGCATCATTGTGGAGCCATGTAGTTATTGGCTAAAAGATAGAAAGGAAGGCAAAGGAGTACTGTTGATTAAGGAACTATTTTTCCACGACATGATGTAGAATGAGGGCATGGTTCATATTCTAGGGAAAGGAACATCTAATAGTGGATTCCAATCGACAACCAAATCTAGGTTATTACCCAATTCCTGATCTTGAGTTGAAGACTACAAGCTATAATGCTCGTGATGTGTTTTTGCTAGTTGGGAAGCAGGGAATAAAACAAGCTAGGGAAGATACTGTGATTAGAAAATCAGTTTCTTCTTTGTGTAGTAGTGAGGTTCCTTCTAGGGCTCCTTATGCAAAGCAGGTAGATTTTGATATGTAGAGTAGGTAGATTCTGAAATAAAGAGATTTTCTAGGGTTTATTTTTGTGTGTCACTTCTGGAATTTTGTGATTTGCTTGTATTGCTATTGTCCAATCGACAGAAGCAACTGCTCATTATTTATTGTCAACTGATTGTTGCAAATTTAACTATCGGGGTGCTGGTAATGATGACCACAATCACATCATGCAAAGTTACCTAGCACAAACCTTGGTTCAGGTATTTTCTTGTTTCATTTTGGAAATGGTCTCTTGAAAATTTATAATTTTACAAGAATTCCTTTTCTTGTAAATTATTGAGTACTTTTTCTAAACTAAATCAAAGTTCATATTTCAATGATAATTTACTTGGCAAATGAAGTAATTTTGAATCAATAATGAATAATGTGTAGGAATCAGGTTTATCTCATGTAACGAGCATTAGCTACTCTTGTACTTGTGAAATTCTATGATTGTATGCCCATAAATTGAAAATGATCTGTTGGCTATGCAACCATCCCATGAGGATAGCTCCAAAGTTTACGGTGAGAGTCGTAGTAGTTAATGGCGCAGAATGCGCGCCCTATGGTGAGAGGCGCTAAAAGCGGAAGCTCATCACCATTCTTCTACAGTGGCGATGGGCTTTGCCCTAGCGACACCATAGTGAGAGCCTGGGCGCCCTTTCGGTTGTTGCCGTGGAAGGCCCGAGCCCATTTGAAAAGGGGAAAAAAATAATAAAAACCCTTCGACTCCTGCATGCTTATTGCTTTCTCCTTCAGGACCAGCAACGTTCGCTGATTTTCCGCTCTTTTTCTTTCTTCTTCTTCTGTTTTCTTTCAAATCTCGGACCTCCTTTTCAATTTTCTCTTTGCACAATTTTTTAACTATTTATGTTATAGGAGTCAGATTCAGCTCTTTGTCTTATTGTGCTGAGTGGATTTTAAATGTCCAAGTAGCATTTGTGTGGCTTTGTTGAAGTACAGAGATAGCATGTCTTATAATTAATGCATTAGATTGTTGTTTGTCGTCTTCTGCCTCTTTATTTGTGTTCCTAATAATTATTTCACTAATGGAATCAAGGTAACCCTTTAGGAATCGGATATTACTTTACTCTTCTTCTTTTCAATTTCGGAGTCAACTTATCAGCATTTTTTTCATCCCAAACACTGAGGTGGAGTTAATCTTATCTGCATAAATTCGCTACGCAAGGAGGAATTGTACAAGATTAGAGAAGTATGTTGAAACTGTCATGGGCTTTGTTATCAATACAACTGGGAGTAATGTGCTTGGATGATTAAAACTTATGTGGAATTGATTGTGCTATTTCTGAGAGCATAAATGCTAGAATCTTTCAATTGGGAGCATGGAAAGTTCACGCGATCTGCCATTCTGCGCAGTCTTAGCTGGCTCCTTCAAAAGTAGGCTTCTGTAACTCAAAATTGGAATAACATCCGAAAAAAAAGTGAATTGCGTTGTGGCATTCATTTGGAATGACTCGTTTTGATAGATACCGCACTCAATTTTTTGTGTTCAAAATTATTGTTCGATCTTTTTTTTTTCGGTTAGTTTCTATTTAAAAATTTGTTTATTTATAATTCATGGTTTTATTTTAGAATATGGTAACTAATATTTTATTAATATACTTATTCAAGATACTAATTTCTTATGTATTTACATCCTTTTACTTTTTTTATGGCTCCTTTATGCATTTTGTAGATCTCGTTCTAATTTGTTGTCTTTGTATTCTGATACATAATTAAACATCTATACAAGTAAAGCATGTTTATGAAATATGACATTATGTCTTTGATGATTCCACTTTTTATAGTTGGTTAAAAATTTATTTTTCACATATACAAATGATACAAAATAGTTAAGAGAGAATGAGAGAGAAGATTACTGATTTTAAGCTATCCAAATTTCCTTGAAGATGGGAGTGTGAGGTAGGTAATAGTTTTTGACACATCATAGGAGTTGTATTCAGCTATTGGTGTTATTGTGCTGGGTGGATTTTAAATGTCCACTTGGCATTTGTGTGTGGCTTTGTGTAAAGAACAGATGTAGCATGGCTTATAATTAGTGTTGCCTCATCATCGTCTTCTGGCTCTTTTTTTGTGTTACTAATAATTATTTCACCAATAGAATCAAGAAAAGCCTAATATAAGGAGTCAAGCCAGCAATATTTTCATCCCAAACATTGAGGTGGAGTTGATATTAAGTGCTTAAATTCGCTGCACCGAGAGGAATTGTATCAGACTACAACAAAATGATAAAACTTTTATGGTCCTCTTTATGAGCAAGGTTTAATGTGCTTGGATGATTATATAGATGTTAAATCTTGTGTAGAATTCATTTGTTTATTTCTGAGAGTGTATGCTAGAGTCTTTCATATGACAGCCTAGAGAGTTCATGAGCTCTACCATTTTGGGCAATCTTAGCTGGTTGTTTCTAGTACTGGCTTCTATAACTCAGAATCGGAATGACCTCTAGGAAAAAAGTGACTTGTCTTGCCTTGTGTAACTTATTCTGATACATGCCTTGTTAATTAAAATTACATGTAAACTTAGCAATCTTATTTCTAGAATTAATCTGCTCGTGTGGTGTACAACAGGATTGAAGTTCCTCGCTTTTACTCTTACAACACAACATCCTTACAGCCACATAAAAAAAAAGGTTGAAAAGCGGGGGGGGGGGGGGAGGAACAAAACCTTCCAGTGCTGGTCAACATGGATTCACTTAACTTGGTGAGAACATACTGTTATAACTCATTTTCATTCCTAGTCCAACCTTTTGTAACAAAATGGGATTAATAAAACACAAGCCAAGAAAGCCAAGGAAGTTCAATTCATTGGTTACGATATTGACTTATTTTAAAATTTTGAGAAGCATTTCTGGTTGTTGATTTTATAATGTTTATTCTTTAATATGTTTAGTAATTTATTGAGCTTTAATATTTAACCCATTTGTGGTTCATGCACAATACACATTTGAATTGTCTAGTGAATTAGCAATCTGTTCCTCCACTTGAATCAGGGATGCTTTTGCGACACTGAATCTGTACAGGTTTATGTTTCAAAATGCTTCTCATACGTACATGAGCAAACTAGTATATGATCCTTAATGCATCAAATTGCTTTTCTAGAGTCGTTGTGGATGAATTGGGAAGAGCAATGTCTCCCCCTCTGATGGGTTTGCAAAATTTGCATGGAGTTTTAATTATAAATCTGTGTATTTCCTCGATTGTTATTCTTTTATCTTTTTATTTTTCTTTTTTATTTATAAATAGTTCGAAACTTATGGTTTCAAAAGTAATTATTATATTTAGATTTTAAATTTATTATTTGTTATAATATTGTCTAGTTTATTCTTCAATCTTGTTATTCTACTGATGGTGAAAAATAAACAAGTAATCTTTGTATATTTTCATCTTATACAATAATAAATATATTTTATTCTTGAATTCCTTATTATAATTTATTGTTTTCAAAGTGGTTGTTTCAATTACTTTCTATATTTAATTATAATCTATGATTTTATTTTAGAACTTTAATTAGTGAATATATATATATATATATATATATTTACATGCTTATATTTATTTTGGTTATTAATAATTTTGTTTAGTGACTGAGAAAATCTGAATAATTGTTAAGCTATGGAATAGTTTATTTGTAATTGATACGCTGTTGATTTTTTTTTTTTATATATATATATATATATATATTATGTTTTAATCAAAATCTTGGAACTCAAATTTGAGAAATCAAGTTGTCCTCCTTTACTTTAATTTGTGTATGTCATCTATAAGGCTGCTAATTTGCACCTTTTATTTTGGTGCCAATTTTTTCAATCAAAATGATCTTCCATAGTTTAGACGATCAACTGACATAAATAATTTTAATGATTTTTAAAACATTTAGAGACAAAATTTATGAGGTACCAAAAGTGATTGCAAAACTTGGCAGGTCAAAACTTGATAATAAGAGATTCACTCAATAATTAAATTTTTTAATTGAATTGAAACTTAATTACTTGTTATGGATTTTTATTATTAATACTTATTTGTTAATCTTTGACTTATTCTTTCCATAAATTTATTCTTTTATATATATTTTCTCCATAAATTCATTCTTCAGCATAATTAATTTATTTTTTTATGTATTATTGTTAAGTTGATTTTCTAAATATATTACCTCATGAAAATAAATTTTTAGTTTCTATTATTTTGCACTTTATCTTATTTTAGATTTTAATTATTGTTAAAATGTTATCTTTTTATTTATAAATAGTTTAGAATTTATCGATATATTAGCTATCAATTATTTTTAAAAAAATAATCTAAATTGAATAAATTTTGGTGTCAAAATAATTGTATATTATCCCTTGTGGTCCAATAAATAGCCATTATTACATATATTTTTTAATTTTAAATTGAATCCGAATGCTATCCGCAATATAATTACATTATTATATTATATTATAATAATAATAATAATAATAATAATAATAATAATATATAGATATAGATAAGAGTATTATATAATAATAATAATAATAGATATAGATAAGAGTATTATATATTAATAATAATATATTATTGTCATGTATTTTGTTTTCAAAGTTTCTTGCACCCTATTTATAATGGTAATAATGTATGAGGTATGAATAAAGATATAAGATCTATCGACATTTATAGAATTTCCGATTGGTTCTTTCTTTATTTTTTTTTATTAATAGCAGTAAATGAATTATAATAACTTAGGACGGATTTTTCAACGACGATGGCAATGATTATAATAGCTATGGCCTTTGCTCAAATTACCTGATTAGAAAGATAAGGCGGCTTGACTTAGCCACGGATAACTCAATTTAACAAATACATCAATATAGCAAAGCTAACTCACATATTTTAGACTAAAACTCATTATCTTGAACTTGTATTTTAAAGTTTAAAATTTCGTAGGCACATTTATATTTATATATATATATATTAATAAGTGAAATTATATTAATTTGTTAAATCTCATCGATTAATAGTGAATATTTAAACTCTTTTAAGTGAATCAATTAAATCCCAACGAATGCTAATCTTTTCACAATATTTTTTTAATTATTCAATAAATCATATTTTATTTTACAAATAAGATCGTTAGCGTAACTTTCAAATACTCAAAAAAAAAAATTCGATAAAGGTAAATTTTTTTAAGTATAAAATGTACAACTATAGAATCATATGGCCAATGAGGTGTGTCATGAAATGTGCCATAATCTATACAATTCTATCATACTAACTCTATAAGGAAGCTCAGCACTCAAAATACGAAGTCTAAGCTCGTCCAAAATGATGCAGGTAAGGGTAGATGCATCTCGCTCCAATTGTTGATATCATCTACAATTCCGCTCCTGCTAAATATGGTAAACCAGTGACAATAGAAGGTTTCGATCTGCTGCATTAACTACATGATTCCCCTCCATCGCCGTGCAACTATTGATGTGTCAATACCCCATCCTCTGTTTGTCCATGGGAATAGACCTCCCTGTGTACTATTCTTAAACATTGCCTAGCATAAGGGCAAGTAAAAAATAGATGCTGGTGAGTCTCTAACGTACCACTACTATAAAGGACGCAGTCCCCCGAAATATGTAATAGCCACGGCCGGTCCATGGTGGATAGGCGTTCATGCAGTGCTAACCAAAGAATAAACGAATTCCTTGGTATTTTGAAGGGCTCCGTAAGCAGCAAGGACCACCCGATCTTGGTGCCCGGATCTCGAAATAGGTCATACACATTTTATTAGTATACCCCTTCCCTTCAGAGTGATGGAATCCCGAGAGCTAACAATCGGTGGTAGTAGACATATAATATCAATTGTAGACCTTGTGGATGACCTGGTGGGAGGCCAATTCCATTCCCCATTCTGAATGACCGTATGTAATAGAGCAACCTCATTAGTGCGGGTATGAGTTGGGCCATTGGGGAAACTCACGGTAAGAACCCCCATAGGATGCCAAGGATCATGCCACATGGATTTCGTCCCTCCCTCCAACCCCATAATGTGTATGTGGCTTCAAACTATTGCGAAGAGTGAGCATTTTTTGCCGACCCCATGTGCCTATCCTTGGGTCCACTGTCCAAATAGATTTGCTCCGTAGCCTCATCACATAAATTCAAGTAACCCAAATAGATCCGGGTGATTTAGTAGCAATCCTCCAAATATGTCGATTTATAAGGGTTCGATTTAGGGCCGTTAAATCCATAAGTCCCTGGCCTCCTTCCACTGCTGGACGACACACCTACTTCCATGCAATTTTGGGATAACCCATGGCCGAGGTTCCTTTCTAAAGAAAGCCCCTAAACCTCTTCTCTATTTCTTTAATGATCCCTTTCGGCAAACTAAATAACATCGCCCAATATATCTGAAGCCCCATGAGGACTGATTTGAGAAGTTGGATCCTTGCTGCAAAGGACAACTGGATTCCATTTCAGCCTTGTATAGAGATAGTAAACCTGGAAGATATTAGAGGCAAACCAAGGTAAGTCGCCGGGAGACCCCTCCTGAAATCCAAGATACCAAGAATCATGTCTCGAACAGGCTGAGCCGATTTTGAGAGAATAATCTGACTTTTTTTACTACATTAGTATTAAGACTAGATAATGTAGCAAAAATACTTCAATCCCTCCTTAAGCAATCGAATGGAACACTCATCAGCGCGACAGATAAGAAGTGAGTCATTTGCAAACGAAGTTGAACAGGTCTTATCTCACCACATCGCCAATGATAGAGGAAGTCACCGTCACTCTCAATTCGCTGTTGGAGTATCAACCCAAGGATTTCCATCACCAACACAAATAAGTAAGGGGATATGGGGTCCCCCTACTGTAGACCACGAGCCGCCGGAAAGAAGTCATGGATTCCTCCATTGAGGGCGATCGAGAAGGATGTGGTCATAACACACTCCCTAATCCATCCAATAACTATGGTTGAAAAGTTGAATAGCTCCAACGTTGCTAAGAGAAAATTCCACTCCACCATATCATATGCCTTTCTCAAATCAACTTTCATCACACATCTAGGTGGAGTATACTGCTGATTATATCCTTTCAGTAATTCCTATGCAAGTAAGATGTTGTCCCCAATTCTGCGCCCCGGAACAAAGGCATTTTGCATCGGACTAATTAATTTGTCAAGTACCAATCTAAGACGTTTCACAAGAATCTTAGTAATCACTTTGTATAGAACGTTACAACACGAAATAGGACGGAAATCACCAATAGATAAGGGATTGTGTACCTTAAGAATCAAGGAGATAAGCGTAGAGTTAATCTGCTTCAGTAACCGTCCCTTTTGAAATAATTCCAAAGTTGCATTTGTTACCTCATGCCCTACTACTGGCCATGCAGCTTTTTATAAAACCCGACAGAGAATCCATCAGGCCCTGGTGCCTTATCCTCTTTGATGTTAAAGAATGCCTCCTTGACTATCTCTCTAGTTGTCTCGGCCGTGAGCATCGCCCCTTCTTCCTCCGATAAAACGTGCTTAGCCCACGGCCTCAAGTGTGCTAACTTCAGCCCCCTCTCATGTCTTTTGCCACCTAATAGATGTTCAAAATATCGCGAAAATTCAGCGATAACATCATCCTGATGAGTTAGCATATTACCGTCCGGACCATGCATCTGGAATATCGGATTAGAAGCCCGTCGTATTGCCACCTTCCTGAAGAAGATCCGCGAGCATTGGTCACCCCCTTTCAACCATTGCATCTTCGCCTTTAGGCGAAGTATGAGTTGCTCAAGTTTGACAGCTCTCATCAAGACAATCTTGCAACAGTGCTTTAGTAATAACAGTGTCTTGTCGTGCCGGTTATCAGCTAAAAGTCCCTGAGCCTCAGCAAGGAATTCCTTGGCTAGTTGGACATTTAGCGAGAGATCCCTTTTTGTTTTCGAAGCTCCCCAAACACAGGCTTAAGTGCACGTAATTTTCTAGTAATCGCATACATGCATGTACCCTCAATATTATGCAGCCAAATTCATTTAACAGTATCCAAGAATTGATGTGAGGAAGCCAAGTAATTATCAAATCTGAACGGACTTACAAAGTTAAGCCGGGTACCCCCCTGAAGTAACAAAGGGGAATGATTTGAAGTAGATGGGGAAGCGCTTCTATAGTAGGCATTCTGCCATAGTTGCATAACGACATCATTAACAAGTACCCTATCAAGACGCTTCCACAAGCTCCTGCCATCCGTACTGCAATTATGTCACGTAAAGGTCTCCCCCTGCATAGGAAGTTTAGTGAGACCTGTCTCCATAACACACGACTAGAATTCCTCCATAGCCTGTCGAAGTCACCCGAGGCTCTACACACCTCGCTCATATCCAGGACGACATTAAAATCCCTCATCACAAACCACGCCTCATCCATGATCCCTCCTGATAAGTCACATAAATTCCTCCACAGCAATCGCCTATTAATAACATCATTCATGTCATAGACACTCGTAATCAAGTGTTGAGTGTACATCAGTCTGTTAGTAACTCGACAGTGTTTTAATTGATCACTAACAGTAAGTATATCAACTCCAACCTCAGTATCATTCCATGAGAGCCAGATGCAATTACCAATAGTCGTGTAATCAGTACACCATTTCCAATCAGAACAAATGCTATACTGAATTCTAGCAATATTTAAAGCAGCCACTCGAGTTTCAATAATACCTAGAAATAGTAACCAGTTGTTCCGAATAAGATCTTTAACTGCAATTTGATGGTCCAAGCAGTTAAGTCCATGCACATTCCACACGGCAGCTGGTATCATGAGTAACCCTCGGGAGGGCTGCATATGTTAGGGCCCTCATTTAGAATCCATCCAATGCATTTTATGTGCATATTTGCTTGAGCACAACCCAGTTACTAACTGATGTCTGCTTACTACATCTGCAGAGACAACACAAGAACAATAACATCATTGCCGGTATCACCCTCCTCTAGCCCGTTACGACACGACGGAGCAGCACACAGGAGTTTCTTTCTCTCTCCACCACACCCTTCTTATACTTCAGTCGGGCAAGGTAATCATAACTACAGTGATCACTCGGTGTTTCCTTCAAGGCCCAACTCAAGAAGCTCGTTTGATCCGTGGCTCAAAATCCCACAATTTAGATCTCAAACACCTGTTAGACCCCCTACAAGAACCATCCTATAGTACCTCCGAAAGGAGCCAAAAGTTTCCAATCCCTCGGACCCCTGTTCTCTCAACAATTGCACGCCCAGATGAATCAATAAACCATTACTCGTGCAAGCATTCAAGAGTACTCGATCACCTGCTTCATGAAAGCGACTGACTTGGATTCAGCTACGACAATCCAAGAGTGGCATCGGTTTGCGCAGGAGTGATCATAAGGTAAAGGAATATTGCGTCGAGTTGGACAGATTCATTGTATTGGTACCTTACTATGTTGTGATGACCGACGATGGCTATACTAGAGACTGAGAGCTTCTCCTTTATGCTAGTGGAGTGTTGATTAAGAATCGGTAAGCAGGGAGTTTCAAGTAAATTATTTGGTAGTTGCCAGCTTCTCTTTACTTGTTAGCTTTCTGCTATTTGATTAATATGGATAAGAAAAAATGCATTCGAACTCCCAATTAGTGCAAAAATATGCTTCAAATTGAGCCCCGGTTCTTCTGATATGAAAATATAATTTAAAATCAATGAATATATTCAAACGAGATAAAAAGAACTGCATCAACAAACATACACCCACATGAGATAAAATTTTGTGGTAAACATACACCCACATGTGTTGTGTGTTTGTAATGGTTCATGCTTTTCTTAGTTATATAATGGCCTTCTTACTTATCTCTTTTAAGCATTGCATTGGTGGTTCGTATTTACATGCAGACATCCTACGACTCCTCCCATATCCAAGCATTTGACAGTTGGTTTGTATTTGATTTTTTTCAACCATATAGGTGAGGAACCTTGTGGACTTGTATAAGGGAAGTTTGGAGGAATGGTCGCAGAAGGCGGTCGAGCTTGAGGGAATCATCAAGGCTTTAGAAATGAGCCTGTTTGTAATTTATTTGATTCAAAATTGACGAATGACCCATAATACACGACCTCTTATGAACATGTACTAGTTTTGGTTGAGGAATTGCAAACTTATCTATTTTTCTTCAAACATGGTAGCCATTAGTGGAATGTGATGAGGTGGAATGAGGCGGAATACTACAGCCGTGTTGGGTGGGAGCATTGGGGCTTTGAAAGTATAATTTTAAATACTACAGATGTTGTAGGCGGAATACTACAGCTGTTGATAATTTTAAATTTTAAATCAATCTATGAATAATAGGGTTCTAACAGAAATATATGTATCTATAAGTATGTATGTATGTATATATATTAGATATAAGTGAAGCAATATTAAAAGCAAATAGTAGAAACCCACTCTCAAAACTAAAAATACACATTCCTTTCTGTTCGTGTGTGTGTCTTCCCAAACCCACCGAAGTTCATTTTGCCTTCCTCTCTCAATCCGAGCACACCATTGTCCCCAAATCTACCATGTTCATTTCCCTCTCATCTCTCTCTCACAACCCCAAAAAACAGTAAAGTAAAACTAAGAAAAGAAGACGAAAGACAACAGAGAGGGAGTGAGGGGTTAGGGTTTTGTACCAATGGTGGACGGTGATGTGACAGAGGGGACCATTAAGTACTTAGTTTTGGGTTTATTGCTCCGATTGATGGACGCGGACATGTCTTTGTTCACCAATTAGCTAAAATTTTAAGGGATTTCACAGCCTTGTTGAAGGAGAAACGGTGGAGTTCGTTGTGGCGGATGGCCGACTCTAGGCAGCGAAAGTGACGAACCCACATGTTGCCCCTGTGCATCCCCAGTAGAAGCAGCAGTGGAGGTGGGTACCACACAAAAACTCAAGAAAGGAAACTTCGCTGGTAAAAACCCTCAAAAACCATTGTTCTCTTCCAACCATTTTACGTGAAGCCCCCATCAAACCCACAAACAAACTTACATGTCTCGATTTTTTATTTTTTATTTTTTATTTTTGTCTAGGATTTTGAAATACCAAAGCAGCAGAGAAGAAGGTCAAGAAACAAGGAAAAAAAATTAATCGACGACTTCTCTGTTTGTATCTATGTAAGTGTCTTTTTAGCTCCTTAGTTTGTTTATGTTTATGTAATTATTTTATTGTTATGGTGTTATTCAGCTTGAAACATTTTTGGTGGATGTGAACTTTTGTGGATCTGTAGTTGCATGTGGTTGTTTGCGGATTTTTTGTTTGAACCATGTGAATCTATTGGCGTGAGGAATTATAATTTTGATCAAAAATAAAGAAACTGATATCAGTTCTCGAGAAAGCATGTGAAAGTCAATTAGTTAATTTTTGGATAATTTTAATAAACTTCACAAGATTGTTATATCTTATATGATCCCTAATATGGAAGCATTTTTTTGCAAGTTTCTTTCCCTTAATGCACCTGTCTCTAATTCTCTTTATTGGAATAAAATTTTCATTTGGATGTCTGTTGTGTGTTGTGTGTTTGTAATGATTTATGCTCTTCTTAGTTATATGATGTCCTTCTTACTTATCTCTTTTAAGCATTACATTGGTGGTTCGTATTTATGTGTAGACATCGTGCGACTCTTCCCATATCCATGCATTTGACAGTTAGCTTGTATTTGAATGATTTTCAACCACATAGGTGAGGAAGCTTGTGGACTTGTATAAGAAAAGTTGGAGGAATGGTCGCAGAAGGCGGTCGAGCTTAAGTGAGTCATCAAAGCTTCAGAAATAAGCCTGTTTGTAATTTCTTTTATTCAAAATTGATGAATGACCCACAATACACGACCTCTTATGAACATGCAGTAGTTCTGGTTGAGGAATTGCTAACTTATTTTTTTTCCTTCATGCATGGTAGCCATTAATGGAATGTGTATGAGGTGGAAACGAGGCAAAATACTACAGCTGTGTTGGGTGGGAGCACTGGGGCTTTGAAAGTATAACTTTAAATACTACAACTATTGTAGGCGGAATACTACAGCTGTTGATAATTTTAAATTTTGAATCAATCTATGAATAATAGGGTTCTAACAGAAATGTATGTACGTATACGTATGTATATATGTATTTATATTAGATATAAGTGAAGCAATATTAAAAGCAAATAGTAGAAACCAACTCTAAAAACTAAAAATACACATTCCTTTCTGTTCGCATGTGTGTCTTCTCAAACCCACCGAAGTTCATTCCGCTTCCTCTCTGAATCCGAGCACACCATTTTCCCCAAGTCTACCATGTTCATTTCCCTCTCATCTCTCTCTCTCTCTCAACCCCAAAAAATAGAGAAGAAAAACCAAGAAAAGAAGACGTAAGACAACAGAGAGGGAGTGAGGGGTTAGGGTTTTGAACCAATGGTGGACGGTGATGTGAAAAGGGACCATTAAGCCCTTACTTTGGGGTTTATTGATTCGATTGATGAAAGCAGACATGTATTCATTCACCAATCAGCCAAAATTTTAAGGGTTTTCACAGCCTCGTTGAAGGAGAGACGGTGGAGTTCGTTGTGGCGGATGGCCGACTGTATGCGGCGAAAGTGACGAAACCTCATGTTGCCCCTGTGCACCCCCAGTAGAAGCAGCAGTGGAGGTGGGTACAACACAAAAACTCAAGAAAGAAAACCTCGCAGGTAAAAACCCTCAAAAGCCATTGTTCTCTTCCAATCATTTTACGCGAAGCCCCCATCAAAGCCACAAACGAACTCACATGTCTCGATTTTTTATTTTTTATATTTGTCTAGGGTTTTGAAAAACCAAAGCAGCAAAGAAGAATTTCAAGAAATAAGGAAAAGAAATTAATTCGATGACTTCTCTGTTTGTATCTATATAAGTATCTTTTTAGCTCCTTAATTTGTTTATATTTATGTAATTGTTTTATTTTTATGGTGTTATTCAGCTTGAAACATTTTGGTGGATGTGAACTTTTGTGGATCTGTAGTTGCATGTGGTTGTTTGTGGATTTTTTGTTTGAACCATGTGAATCTATTGGCATGAGGAATGATAATTTTGATCAAAAATATGGAAACTGATATCAGTTCTCGAGAAAGCATGTGAAAGTCAATAAGTTAATATGCAAGCATTTTTTAGCAAGTTTCTTTTCCTGAATACACCTGAGATTCTCTAATTCTCTTTATTCGAATAAAATTTCTTTTGGGTGTCTGTTGTGTGTTGTGTGTTTGTAATGATTCATGCTCTTCTTAGTTATATAATGGCCTTCTTACTTATCTCTTTTAAGCATTGCATTGGTGGTTTGTATTTATGTGCAGACATGGTGCGACTCTTCCCATATTCATGCATTTCACAGTTGGCTTTTATTTCAATGTTTTTCAACCACATAGGTGAGGAAGCTTGTGGACTTGTATAAGCGAAGTTTGTAGGAATGGTCGTAGAAGGCGGTCGAGCTTGAAGGAGTCATCAAGGCTTTAGAAGTAAGCCTGTTTGTAATTTATTTTATTCAAAATTGCCGAATGACCCACAATACACGACCTCTTACGAACATGCAATAGTTTCAGTTGACGAATTGCAAACTTATCTATTTTTTCTTCATGCATGGTAGCCATTAATGGAATGTGTATGAGGTGGAAAGGAGGCGGAATACTACAGCTGTTGATAATTTTAAATTTTAAATTGATCTATGAATAATAGGGTTCTAACAGAAATGTATGTATGTATACGTACGTATGTATGTATGTATTTTAGATATAAGTGAAGCAATATTTAAAGTAAATAGTAATAACCCACTCTCAAAACTAAAAATACACATTCCTTTCTGTTCGCGTGTGTGTCTTCCCAAACCCATCATTTGTCCCAAACCCACGGAAGTTTATTTCCCCTTCCTCTCTCAATCCGAGCACACCATTTTTCCCAAATCTACCATGTTCATTTTCCTCTCATCTCTCTCTCTCTCAACCCCAAAAAACAGAGAAGGAAAACCAAGAAAAGAAGATGAAAGACAACAGAGAGGGAGTGAGGGGTTAGGGGTTTGAACCAATGGTGGACCGTGATGTGAAAAAGGGGACCATTTAGTCCTTACTTTTTGATTTATTGCTTTGATTGGTGGAAACGGACTTGTCTTCGTTCACCAATCAAGTAAAATTTTAAGGATTTTCGCAGTCTTGTTGAAGGAGAGACGGTGGAGTTCGTTGTGGCGGATGGCCAACCCTAGGCGGCGAAACTGATGAACCCTCATGTTGCCCCTGTGCACCCCAAGTAGAAGCAGTAGTGGAGGTGGGTACAACACAAAAATTCAAGAAAGAAAACCTCGCTGTTAAAAACCCTAAAAAACCATTGTTTTCTTCCAACCATTTTATGCGAAGCCCCCATCACACCCACAAACAAACTCACATGTCTCGATTTTTTTTGTCTAGAGCTTTTAAGAACCAAAGCAGCGGAGAAGAAGGTCAAGAAACAAGGAAAAGAAATTAATTCGACTACTTCTATGTTTGTATCTATGTAAGTATCATTTTAGCTGCTTAATTTGTTTATATTTATTTAATTGTTTAATTTTTATGGTGTTAAGCTTGAAACATTTTTGGTGGATGTGAACTTTTGTGGATCTGTAGTTGCATGTGGTTGTTTGTGGATTTTTTGTTTGAACCATGTGAATCTATTGGCATGAGGATTGATAATTTTGACAAAAAATAAGGAAACTCATATCAGTTCTCGAGAAAGCATGTGAAAGTCAATTAGTTAAGTTTTGGATAATTTTAATAAACTTCACTAGATTGTTATATCTTATATGATCCCTAATATGCAAGCATTTTTTAGCAAGTTTCTTTCCTTTAATGCACCTGTCTCTAATTCTCTTTGTTGGAATAAAATTTTCTTTTGGGTGTCTGTTGTGTGTTTGTAATGATTCATGCTCTTCTTAGTTATATGATGGCTTTCTTACTTATCTCTTTTAAGCATTGTATTGGTGGTTCGTATTTACGTGCAGACATCCTACGACTCTTCCCATATCCATGTATTTGACAGTTGGTTTGTACTTGAATGTTTTTCAACCACATAGGTGAGAAAGCTTGTGGACTTGTATAAGGGAAGTTTGGAGGAATGGTCGCAGAAGGCGGTCGAGCTTGACGGAGTCATCAAGGATTTAGAAGTAAGCCTGTTTGATAATTTATTTTATTCAAAATTGCTGAATGACCCACAATACACGACCTCTTATGAACATGCAGTAGTTTTAGTTGAGGAATTGCAAACTTATCTATTTTTCTTCATGCATGGTAGCCATTAACGGAATGTGTCTGAGGTGGAAACGAGCCGGAATACTACAGCTATGTTGGGTGGGAGCACTGGGGCTTTGAATGTATAATTTTAAATACTACAGCTGTTGTAGGTGGAATACTACAGCTGTTGATAATTTTAAAACTTAAATCAATCTATGAATAATAGGGTTTTAACAGAAATGTATGTATGTATACGTACGTATGTATGTATGTGTGTATACATACGTATGTATGTATGTATATTACATATAAGTGAAGCAATATTAAAAGAAAATAGCATAAACCCAATCTCAAAACTAAAAAGACAGATTCCTTTCTGTTCGCGTGTGTGTCTTTCCAAACCCACCGAAGTTCATTTCCCCTTCCTCTCTCAATCCGAGCACACTATTTTCCCCAAATCTATCATGTTCATTTCCCTCTCATCTCTCTCTCTACCCCAAAAAATAGAGAAGAAAAACCAAGAAAAGAAGACGAAAAACAACAGAGAAGGAGTGAGGCGTTAGGGTTTTGTACCAATGGTGGATAGTGATGTGAAAAAGGGGACCATTAAGTTCTTACTTTTGGGTTTATTGCTCCTATTGATGGAAGCGGACATGTCTTCGTTCACCAATCAGCTAAAATTTTAAAGGTTTTTGCGGCATCGTTGCAGGAGAGACGGTGGAGTTCGTTATGGCGGATGGCCGATTCTAGGCTACGAAAGTGACGAACCCTCATGTTGCCCCTGTGCACCCCCAGTAGAAGCAGCAGTGGAGGTGGGTACAACACAAAAATTCAAGAAAGAAAACCTTGCTGGTAAAAGCCCTTAAAAACCATTGTTCTCTTCCAACCATTTTACACGAAGCCCCCATCAAATCCACAAACAAACTCACATCTCGATTTTTTATTTTTTATTTTTGTCTAGGGTTTCGAAAAACCAAAGCAGCGGAAAAGAAGGTCAAGAAACATGGAAAAGAAATTAATTCGACGACTTCTCTGTTTGTATCTATGTAAGTATCTTTTTAGCTCATTAATTTGTTTGTATTTATGTAATTATTTTATTTTTATGGTGTTATTCAACTTGGAACATTTTTGGTGGATGTGAACTTTTGTGAATCTGTAGTTGCATGTGGTTGTTTGTGAATTTTTATTTGAGCCTTATGAATCTATTGGCATGAGGAATGATAATTTTGATAAAAAAAAAAATAAGGAAATTGATATCAGTTCTAGAGAAAGCATGTGGAAAGTCAATCAGTTAATTTTGGGATAATTTTAATAAACGTCACTAGATTGTTATATCTTATATGATCCCTAATATGCAAGCATTTTTTGCAAATTTATTTCCCTTAATGCACCTGTCTCTAATTCTCTTTATTGGAATAAAATTTTCTTTTGGGTGTCTGTTGTGTGTTGTGTGTTTGTAATGATTCATGCTCTTCTCAGTTATATGATGACCTTCTTACTTATCTCTTTTATGCATTATATTGGTGGTTCGTTTTTACGTGCAGACATCCTACGACTCTTCCCATATCCATGCATTTGACAGTTGGCCTGTATTTGAATGTTTTTCAACCACATAGGTGAGGAAGCTTGTGGACTTGTATAAGGGAAGTTTGGAGGAATGGTCGCAGAAGGCGGTCGAGCTTGAGGGAGTCATCAAGGCTGTAAAAGTAAGCCTGTTTGTAATTTATTTTAGGCAAAATTGCAAAATTAGTCCTGTATATTAGGGGGGGTGGCAAAATTGGTCCCCTAGCTATGAGACTGGCAATTTTAGTCCTTTATGTTTAAAATTTGTAGCAATTTTGGTCCTTCTGGCCAAAAGTGATTGGAAATTGACAAATCAAATTGGGGATTAGGGTTTCGGCGACAAATGGACATTACTACACAGGTAGCATCCTACGTGGATGCTGATGTGATAAAAAAAAAGGTTAACCATCACCCACCACCACCAAGCCGGTCGCCGGAATTTTTTTTCCGGCGCGTCTCCGGCCACGCGTACCACCACTAAACTCGTCATCCTACGCTGATTCCAACCCTATAGCATGTGTTTCAATCAGAGTTCGAACATGCCCCCAATTGTTGATTATAGTCTTATCCTAAAACCTAGATTTATTTTCTTTCTCTTCTCGATTCACCGCCGTCCGACCTACCCACTGTTCGAGACCACCACCAATCAACTCCCCATCCTCCGGCGAGTTGATTGCACCCAAGCCCATCCATTTTCATCAACTATTCGGTCGGTTCTCTTCATTTTTATTTTCGTCACTTTTTCTCCGCGCCCACCATTGATTTTTCCGTCATATCTCCGTCACCAGCGATTATCTGGTTGGCGGACCAACACCTTTGTGTTCGCTCCCCATGGCGCACACATCCCTCCGATCAGTTCCGTCAATGTTAATCCACGACTTCTCCTTAATGTTTTATTTTAGTGGCAATTTTAGTCCTATATGTTTTAATTTAGTAGCAATTTTGGTCCTTCCGACCAGAATTACCAGTCAGCAGCCATGTAAGATGTCACGTGTTTAAGTAGAGACCAGTGGCAATCGA
>NC_026148.1:6233685-6259932 GCF_000512975.1 Sesamum indicum | reverse complement strand
ACTAAATGAAAACATATAGGACTAAAATTGCCAGTTCAGTAGTTGCAGGATTAATTTTGCCACCCCCCTATACTTACAGGACTAATTTTGCAATTTTGCCTTTATTTTATTCAAAATTGACGAATGACCCACAATACACGACCTCTTATGAACATGGAGTAGTTTTGGTTGAGAAATTGTAAACTTATCTATTTTTCTTCATGCATGGTAGCCATTAATGGAATGTGTATGAGGTGGAAACGAGGCGGAATACTACAACTCTGTTGGATGGGAGTACTGGGGCTTTGAAAGTATAATTTTAAATACTACAGCTGTTGTAGGCGGAATACTACAGCTATTGATATTTTTAAATTTTAAATCAATGTAAGAATAATAGGGTTCTAACAGAAATGTATGTATGTGTACATATGTAAGCATGTATATTAGATATAAGTGAAGCAATATTATAAAGAAATAGCAGAAACCCACTCTCAAAACTAAAAATGCACATTCCTTTCTGTTTGCGTGTGTGTCTTCCAAAACCCACCATTTTCCCAAACCCACCGAAGTTCATTTTGCTTTCCTCTCTCAATCCGAGCACACCATTTTTCCCAAATCCACCATGTTTATTTCCCTCTCATCTCTCTCTCTCAACCCCAAAAAACAGAGATGGAAAATCAAAAAAAGAAGACGAAAGACAACAGAGATGGAGTGAGGGGTTAGGCTTTTGTACCAATGGTGGACGGCGATGTGAAAAAGGGGACCATTAAGTCCTTACTTTCGGGTTTATTACTCCGATTGATGGAAGCGGACATGTCTTCGTTCACCAATTAGCTAAAATTTTAAGGGTTTTCGTAGCTTCGTTGAAAGAGAGACGATGGAGTTCGTTGTGGCAGATGGCCAACTCTAGGCGGCGAAAGAGATGAACTCTCATGTTGCCCCTGTGCACCCCCAGTAGAGCAGAAGTGGAGGTGGGTACAAAATAAAAATTCAAGAAAGAAAACCTCGCTGGTAAAAACCCTCAAAAACCATTGTTCTCTTCCAACCATTTTATGCGAAGCCCCCATCAAATCCACAAACAACTCACATGTTTCGATTTTTTATTTTTTATTTTTGTCTAGGATTTTGAAAAACCAAAGCAGCAAAGAAGAAGGTCAAGGAAGAAGGAAAAAAAATTAATTCGATGACTTCTCTATTTGTATCTATGTAAGTATCTTTTTAGCTCCTTAATTTGTTTATATTTTATGTACTTGTTTTATTTTTATGGTGTTATTCAGCTTGAAATATTTTTGGTGGATGTGAATTTTTGTGGATCTGTAGTTGCATGTGGTTGTTTGTGGATTTTTGTTTGAACCATGTGAATCTATTGGCATGAGGAATGATAATTTTGATAAAAAATAGGGAAACTGATATCTCGAGAAAGCATGTGAAAGTCAATCAGTTTATTTTTGAATAATTTTAATAAACTTTACTAGATTGTTACATCTTGTATGATCCCTAATATGCAAGCATTTTTTAGCAAGTTTTTTTCCCTTAATGCACCTATTTCTAATTCTCTTTATTGTAATAAAATTTTCTTTTGGGTGTCTGTTATGTGTTGTAGGTTTGTAATGATTCATACTGTTTTTAGTTATATGATGGCCTTCTTACTTATTTCTTTTAAGCATTACATTGGTGGTTCGTATTTACGTGTAGACATCATGCGACTCTTCCCATATCCATGCATTTGACAGTTGGCTTGTATTTGAATGTTTTTCAACCACATAGGTGAGGAAGCTTGTGGACTTGTATAAGTGAAGTTTGGAGGAATGGTCGCAAAAGGCGGTCGAGCTTGAGTGAGTCATCAAGGCTTTAGAAGTAAGCCTGTTTGTAATTTATTTTATTCAAAATTGCCGAATGACCCACAATACACAACCTCTTATGAACATGCAGTAGTTTTGGTTGAGGAATTGCAAACTTATCTATTTTTCATCATGCATGATAGCCATTAATGGAATGTGTATGAGGTGGAAATGAGGCGGAATACTACAGCTGTGTTGGGTGGGAGCATTGGGGCTTTGATAGTATAAAGTCTTTGCAAAGTGATAATGGTGGTAAAATATTTTCTTGGCTTCCACTCTTCATTTCATTCATTTGACATGTTTGCTTGTATATGTTTAAATTTTTATCTTGAAATCTTGATATTCATCATTTCCATTATGGTGCTGTATTTTTCTTTATACCTAGAAAGTTTGTTCTTTTGAAAAATATTCTTGGATGGTTTTTCAATGGTTTCCAATTGATTTACTATTGTGGGTGTTTCTCATCTTTTTGATTCGGATGTACTTCAGTGTAATCCCATTCAAATAAACAATATGTATTGCTCTTTATGGTATATCGAGTTTTGTGAGACATATTTGATTGCTGGAATGTCAGTATGATAGTTTAGCATTTTGAGGTTTGACTCTTGGTTCAATTGAAACTACATAGAACTTCTCATATTCCAATTTTGATGTGAAGGATCCAATAAACTATTTCAAATGTAAAGAATTCTACCTTTTTGTCGTATGTTATACTATCAAACTACTTCCGTTTTTTCTTTTTTCATATACTAACAAAACTACTTTTTTTTTTCTTTGAGTTTATCGAGAATGACAGTTGATAATTTGACGAATAAATTTGGTTTAGGAAGTATAAGATTGAGACATTAATGTGCTCTTGCGTTATACGATTGTTGCTTTGAGTAAATGTGGTGTAGTTGAGGCCTAAATTCATGCATTTTAAATTGCTAGAAAAAGAGTTGGAATGTCTTTACTTCCACTCAATTATAGGGGTTCTTGGGAAATCATATTTGTTTGTCAAAACTCCACCCGATCCTTATAAGCCTAACATGAGACATGCATTATTTTAAAAAATTCAAAGGCCCTTCCCCGAAGAAATATTTTGTAGCATGAATTGAAAAAAAAAACAAAAAAAGAATAGCAAGAGAAAGGAAAATTACATCTGCTCTGCTGGTTTAGGTCACTTAGTAACTGGGTAACTTCATCACAAATGCTGTTATTCATGTAAAACGATGACTAGAGCCATGAGCATACAAAGCATTTTAGGTAAATCGTTTTTTGATTGAGTAATCGAGTGCCTTCACCACAAGTATTGTCATTCGCGCCAAAAGACCGAAATACGGCCTAAAGAACGCAAGTCACGGGCAAAAACAAAGAAAAAAGAAAGGAAATAAAAGTCGTGACAAAACAGAAGGGGAAGAAAAAAGAAAGGAAATAAAAGTCGTGACAAAACAGAAGGGGAAGAAAAAAGAAAATAAAATCATTAGTGGCCAAAAGAAAGAAAGAACAACAAAAATCGTCCCAACTTGGGCATAAATAAGGAGATAAAGGATATTATGTTGAAGCGACGAGTATGGTGACATTTAGAAATCTATGATTTTGTGGATGCTTGATTATTCTACTCTCTCCTTGGCTAGACAATGTTGTGATGTGATTGGCCTCTTACCCTCGTTACGATAAGTTAGCATTTGCATAACGTATTGCATTTGTGTTTTGAGATTATCTACGCATAGATTATATTTGTTATTGCGAATTATTGGCACAATGTTGAGAACATATTTTTTGCAGTGTCAGACTTTTGCTTGAGGACAAACATTGGTTTAAGTTTGGGGGAGTTTGATAAGCTTAGCTTTTACATATTTATAATAGGGAATAATAGTATTTTATTTTGTTAGGAGGCAATAACTTCAAAAAAATTGCAGCAATTTTTTCCTTCCATTTTTGGTTGTCACATTTCTTGATGGCTATCTGAAAAATCCTGTGTAAAAGCCTTTATTTTGACATGCTTTGCCTTATCTGACCACTATTTTTGGTTCAGAAGTGATAGATTCTGGCCATGATATTATTTTACCAGTAAAACTGGCAATAATTATACTAAGAAATGTTTAAATGCTATATTATTATAGTTCTCTTTAATTTTATGGATTATTCCTTTTAGGGTCATATCAGCATCGTGCAAGTTCAGTATAAAGCAGTGGTGCTGCTTACAAGGATCCTTCTCCCCCAAGGGTAAAACTTTAACTAAACAAATAAGAAATGTACAAGTTGTGCTTGAGTTTAAGAGTTATAGAAGCCATTCATGCTGCATATAGACAAGTATAGAAATTATTCAACACTTTCTTTTCTTGGCCTATGAATGTGATTTATCCAAGTACATGGGCTGAAAATCATGGTTAACTACCATATCCTTTTTGTCTTCCATCTCTCTTTTAAACTTTTCGAATGAGGTTTATCTAGGTATGTGAGGTTGGCAATCATGGTTAACTAACAAATCATTTTTGTCTTCCTTCTTTCTTTGAACTCTTCTAATGAGAACTTTTAAGTTCATTTCTTTCGGTTACATTTGCTACACTTGGTGAGAAGACCATGTGTTACACAAAGTCATATAAATATTTACAATGTGATCTTCTTTATGGAGTTTTGCGTTTCTCATCCATCTCAGATCCTGTTGGAGAACTTTGGTATTTGTAATGTCTATACGGGAATCATTCTGAACCTTGCATAATATTATGTAAAGGGCTTGATGGTTTTAAAGGTCATGACCTATTGCATATTGTTGTCGTGGGGGAAAGAAACCTATGTACTTTGTAATAATTTCAAATCACACTTTAATTTCCGCGATTCTAATATTGTTTTCATTTTGCTCGCTTTGGTGCTTCTTAGTGGTATAGAAAAATCTTAAGGTGGGTGAGGAAATGATGTTGACGTCTCAAACATTGTTGCAATGTCAGCAACAGTGAACATACAAATCAAGTATAATGCTCCTATGAGAAGGGGAAGATTACAGTTTGTATTGCCACACAGAAATTCAGAATACACCAAACACGCATAAACTAAGGGAGTGGTAAGTTTGATGGTTGTTTGATCATGAGATTGTAGATTGCAAATGATGAGGTAATTTGTCCCATTATTTTACTTGAATTATCGTCTTTGTTTCAGTTACTTGTCCCTGCTAAGAAAAGCGACAAGGAAAAATATTGCAGTTGACCTTAATAATCTCTATAACTATTTTTGTGTCCACTAGTGAATGTAATATTTGTTTAAATATTAACCGCTAATTAAAATAAATTAAAAGATATGGGCCTTAGATTTATTAATTCAATTTGGACCTTAAATTTAAATCAGATCCAACAATTATTAAATAAGGTTATAAATGTAATTTTATAATTAAAAATCAAAAAAATAAAAACTAAAAAAAATGCGTGATTTACATGAACTCGCATGAGGAATGTAATTGCCTTATTTTTCTTTTCACAGGGAGGTAATTTTCTAATTTTTTTACAGGTGGTAATTTGCATTTAACCCATTTTTATTATATGTACACAAAACAACTTGCTACATCTAATTGTTTTTTAATCTCATGGGCAATATGAATTCGGAAAATTCTTATTGGACCAAATTTGATCGGACCAAATTAATTATAGAGCAAGACTATCACACTTGCTACGTAATTAATTATTTTTTCTAAACTGTATATCAATTATACGATAAATATATTATATTTGCTATACGATTGATTTAGATTCAATTGAATCCAGTTTGAACTAAAATTTCCCAAATGGATCAACCCCGAAACTATTTAGGATCCACCAAAATGGGACCCAACTTAGGTGATGGATTGGATCCTGATCCAAATTCCAATGCTCGTCCTAGTCCCATTACATTTACATTACATGTTGTTTCCTCAGTTTTGAACTCTTGACTTTGAGCTGAAACTCTATGTCTGTCTGTCTGTCTGGATCAAGAAAACCACCGACATTTACTCCAAGCCGAACACCCCATGCATGAGAAACCCAAATTCCGAGCTCCCCCACCCCAGTTTTCCATTCCCATTCTCATTTCCATGCAAGAACTGCAAAATGAATCAAATTCCAACAAAATCTACCCAAAAAATCTCTCTTCTTCCCATCTGATCCGACCCAACAATTCCATCTATTTCCGAAGAACGCTATGACACCTCTGGACTGCGCCCACCAGCCATGGCTGACCGAGTTTTGGCTTCTCCTCGCCGTCATCTCCAACGCCAACGGCTCTGTTCTCTTCATGACCCGCTTCTTGGAATTCCCCCTTTCCTGGTTCGCCGCCGTCCTCTTCATAATCGCCTACCGTCTCTTCTTCAGCGTCAAGATCGCCATGCCCATTGCCCTCGACCTCTGCATTTCCCTCCTCTGCCAATTCCTCGTCACTTCCAACGGCTGGGAATTCGCCCTCTCCGCCGCTTTCCTCCTCAACCTCTCCGTCTTCCACGGCGGCTATTTCAGCACCCATTTGCATCAGGAGTAGACCATCAGGTCAGGAGTACCTCAGGTTGAAGCAGATGCATCCCAAGAAAAAGCCCGCCATTAACAACCTCATACACCCTCTCTCCGTCGAGCTCCTCTTCCGTGCCATGATCGTCGTCCACATTTTCCAGGGCTTCTTCTTTCTTTTCACCTGGTTTTTCCCCTTCGGCGAACGCTTCTACAGGTTCTACCAGATTTTCGTCGGCTATTTCATGGTGGACGAGAGCGTTACTTTCTTGAATTGTTACAGAGAGATGATTGCTGCTAAGGACGCCACGGCCAATCAGAAACAAAGAAAGCCCTGTTTCGGCAAACCTGATGCATTCCAATGAGAATCAGGAAAAACGGTTGTAACTTGAAACAATGGTTTCAAGAATTTTTTGTCTTTAATTTTTCATTTTTTTTTTTTTGGTTTTTTTGTGGATATTTATAGGTTACAGGTGCATATAAATGAAGGAATACTTGTCCATATTACAGAAATTTCATGGAGGCTTCTCCATTTTGATATGTATGTATACCAAGGAAATACATGGTTGTGCCTTGTTCCTTGGCTGCATTGTGCATGTTTCTTCCTTTTTCCAGGAACCTCTCAGTACTTAGAACAAGAACTTGGTTAGAAATTAGTAATTTGAAATTGATGTAGGCAAGTGTTTCATATTAGTTGAAGAGAGAAGAGCTCGACTCGCTTATAAGCCTCAAGACCTCTTCTCGTTAGGGAGGCGCCTTTTCACGACAAGCCCGTAACACTCCTACAAAGCCAAATCGGACAAAATCTCGTGCAATGGGGAACCAATCAAATCGCAAATCGTATCAGAAACCATCACACTACAGTTGTTGAATATATATATATATATACATATATATATACATATCATGTTAGTTCAATTGGCTGAGAGACTGATGAATATGAGCACCATCTTTCAGAAGTTGAGAATCATCTGTATTAAGCCTGATTTCAATGATTCTGACAGTGATTTTATGTTCAGTGTCACTCTGTAGTCTATACAAAGCTGGTGGACCATTAGTAGTGTTAAGGAAGGATGCGAGGATGTCTCAACACACATGCCTATAGCAGATAACCAATGTTGTTGATCACAAACTTCTGATTAAGAAACTGCTCGTTTTTATTGTAAATTTCCAAATCTTGTGAAACAAGAAAAATAATTTAAGATACAGAATGAGCCGGCCACATAATCCAACAAAAGAAACACATACAACGGTTATGCTGTCGGTATACTACCTTCACAATGAAATGACAACAACCGTTCTTGGTTATAAAATCTATGCCACAACATTTGGTCTTGTACGTGCCTCTCAAATACCCTCTGTCGGAACTTTTGGTGAAATCCTGGGAGGAATTTCCCTTTTGGCAAACATTTCCTTCTCTCCTAAAACTAGACAAAGAAAATGGTGAAATCCTGGGAGGAAGAGTTCTGGCTAATTAGTTCAATCTTGAATGCAGTACTTGGATTGCAACTTATCCTCAGAAAGCTCTTCTCCACTTGGTTACCTGCACTTCCAGTCTTTGCAACGGTAGCAGTCGACCTATGCTACCGCCTGGTGGTATTTTCAAGCAGCTACCGCAATGAACACTACTTCACAACCAAACCCAAAATCCTTCAATCCATCTGCCTGGAAATCATTACCATTTCACTTTCCGAGTCGATATTTTCTTGGACGGCATACAAATGGGTAGCCTTGTTTGCATGGCTAGCATACAGTATCCCCGCCGTTTGGGCCACGTCAGGAAGCCCTGCCACATTCCACACTACCTGATGGTCTCGAATCAGCCTATCTTGGAGATAGGAGGGTTTGTGTTGTGGGGGTTTTGGTCCGGGAATGATGAAGGACATATAAGCCAAGTTGCCATTGGATTGCACTTGTTGGGACAAGCTTCAGAATTGTTCGTCTATCATCTATACCTGGAGGCTGAAAGGCTTATGCGAAACGCAGATTATTACAGTTGGCTGCTAGAACAGGTGAGGAGAGGTGCCATTGACAGGAGTCAAATGTTGGCTGACTTGTTTCTTGCCAGGGGAGTTTACTTACAAGGATAACATCAAATGTATTAATTTGATCTTCACAAGAACTGGTCGGTTACATTTCCTGTACCAAGAGTATCTCCGCATGTCCAACTAGATTGTTGGGCGCTCAAAAATGCACATCAGATGTGGGGGGCCAGTAATATGATCAGCAGACTCTTGGAAACGTTTCCGAGGCTAAAAACAAATACCAACTACTCTAATGCCACTCGTACATTTGTTAATGCTGCTGTCACAAATCGTCCTATTCTGTTTACATGCATGCAGACATGAACGAAAAATTCGAGGTCTAACAAAGTTAGTGATTTCATAGTTAGTGTGTAAAGAAAACAGGGGCAAAGGGGTGACATATTTGGACAACACAGATAATAACAAGGATTTAAGGTTAACTTGGTCGATAAACTGAGAATGTATATAATTATTGGAATTGGAAGAAAGTTAGTAAACTGAAAATGTAAAGAAATAAATACTTCTTTTATTTTTGGACACGCAAGAAAATAGTTGTACGCTATTGAGAAGTCGCGATTGGAGGAATAATACTGATTTCTTTTTTTTTTTTTGAGAGGAATAATATTGATTTAAGGAGCACGAGTTTAGACAAAGGCGTTATACGGGATTGGAAGAACTGAAGTAAGCTTTTCCCACTTTCAAGCTCACTCATCGTATACAGACAGAAGGGAGAGAGGGAGAGGGAGAGGGATTTACAGATCATAGTAACAAAGATGGAGTTGTCGCCGAGGTCCCGGCGAGCGCGGAAGCCCCCCAAGAATTCGGATTTGTATTCCACATTCGTGGTTCACGACAAGGATGGTGGGCCGTCCAGAGAATCCCGACCCGACCCGGAATCCTCGGACATATACGCCACAATGGTGTACAAGGACGGCGTCGATGAAGACGAGGAGGAATCCCTCCCTCCTTTATTGAAGCGCCTCCCCAAGGACTTCGGCGGCGGAGGAGACGACGGCGCGGACTTTGACGACGATGGCACCGGCACTGCGTCTATCTCCGGAACAATGATTGTAAAAACCGATCGGAGGAGATCAAATTACTCGGAGAAGAATGCCGGTGTGTCTTCTTCGTATACCAAGCCGCGGAGTACGGCTGGGAGTCAGTTTTGGGAGAGGAGAAGCCCTAGGAGCAAAATTGGGAATGAGGAGGAGGAGGAGTATGCGGGAGACTTTTCGACGTTTGTTGTGAGGGAGAAAGAATATGATGACGACGAGGAGGATGAGGATGAGGAGGAGGAGGGGATGGGGACGATGGTGAGGAGAGGTGGTGGTGGTGGAGGAGGGGGGACGATGAGGAGGGCGGTGGAGAGTATGCAGAAGGTGGGTGAAGTTGGGCAAGGGAGGAAGAAGAAAAGCAGTGGTGCTGGTGGTGGGAGTGGCGGGGGGGGGGGGGGCGGTGGAATCACGCAATTGAGGCAGCAGGGTAGTGGGAGGGTGGTGGGAGTGGCGGTGGCGACGGGAGCGGTGGAATCACGCAATTGAGGCAGCAGGGTAGTGGGAAAGTGTCTTCCAGCTCTATACCTGAGTGTATGACCAGAGAGGATCCTTCTACCAAGTATGAGTTGCTCCATGAGCTCGGTAAAGATTCAAGTTTTGAGCTTTCAAATGCTTGTTTAAATCTCTTTTCATTTATGGTTGTGTCATTGGTCGGAAAATGTTTTCCCATCATCTAGATATGGAAATCTGAATCGATTAGCTGAATTATGTATTCTTTGTGGAAGGTTAGTGACTGAATGTTAGAACTTTAGGCCTAATGAAGTTGGATTTAGATTTTAAAAAAAATTAGCCTTACTGAAGGTACCTTTAGGGATAAATGCTTTGTGTTGTGTTCCTGATTTTGAGAAAGACGATTTGCTTTTAAGTTCTGTAAATATTGTAGTTAGTCAGTAATTAATGACAAAAAAGCGTTATCTTTTCTGTATTTTGTTGGTCTATTTTAATTATGTATTCAAATTAAGGTAATTTACTGATGCATCGTGCATGAAACAATCCGCGGCTTTTTGTTTCTTGGAGTGGAGGGCACGAGACGTTGGCTTCACTGAACAGTCTCATTCAATACCAGAAGCACAGAATTAAGGGGCCTTGCTTGCAAATACATTAGCTAACCTCTATTACATCTGGAAAAAGAATGAAAACAATTGGAACAAGTAGACATACACCCACGAGTATATAGGAAACGAGTGTGAACTCTTTCTACATGTGTGAACTGTTTCAGCTACTTGGTAGGCAAGCTACTCCCTTTTAGATGTACTTTGTCATGACTGACAACTCTAAGCTCACAATAACGATATTATGTGATTTATAACAATGGAATGTCTTGTAGCTTTGAACCCAGTTTGAGGTGTTATTATGTCAATGGCCAACTTTCTCATTGCAAATAAGGCTTCCAAGAAATAAACTTCCCATAGTTCCTCTTTGAAGATCTTTGAGATTTACAAGATTTTAATTGAATTCCTGAACTGTTAAATCCAGCAAAGAAGGAATATGAATGTTCTGTGAGATTTATTGGTTATTCTTTTATTTTATATTGCAATAAATTCACAAGTGAACTTAATGTGATTGAAAGCGGATGGTTTATTAAACAGGGAAGGGTTCATATGGGGCAGTCTACAAAGCTCGAGATATGAGGACTTCAGAATTAGTTGCGGTCAAAGTAATATCATTATCTGAAGGGGTACGATTATGACGTGTTACTCAATCTGATATTCTTTTGATTAAGTATTCAGCATTCAGATTATGGAATGCTATATGTGTCTCCAGGAGGAAGGTTATGAAGAAATTCGTGGTGAAATTGAGATGTTGCAGCAGTGCAGTCATCCTAATGTTGTTCGCTATCTTGGTAGTTACCAAGGAGAAGAATTTTTATGGGTACAAAGAGAATCAGCCTTTATACTTGTTTTTTATACTGTTCATGTCTATCTTTTGGTGTTCTTTTTCTTGCCTTACAGAGCTCTGTCTGATGCTTGTATCTGATTGTAACTGTTTTATATTAAGTTGCCTGAAGTCTTGAAATTTTGAATTTGTTGGCAGATAGTGATGGAGTACTGTGGAGGTGGAAGTGTTGCGGACTTGATGAATGTTACTGACGAGCCTCTTGAGGAGTATCAAATAGCATATATTTGTAGAGAAGCGTTGAAGGTACCTCATAATAATCAACTTTGTTATTTAATAAAATCTTTGACCAGCCTATTTATTTTACTATAATACCAGTGGCCAGCCTGCATTAACATTTAGATTTTATCTGGAAATAAAATTTGAGTGCTTTATTTCTTTTATAGATAATACTTTGTTGAGAATCTATATATTATGTCATAATCGAATATATTTCCAAGTTTAGTTCCTCTAAGTAATGTCTGGTCTTCGTTGTATTGCCCATTTGCAGTGCAACAGGTAGATGTGAAAATCTTTTTTCCCCTTATCTGCAAGAAGATTAGATAATTGTGATTTGTACAAAAAGGTTGTCATTATGTTGGGACATGCCAGGCTGCTTCTTATGTGTTATTTCTGAGAACACATCTGTTCATGCAGGGTCTTTCCTACTTGCATTCAATTTTCAAGGTACATAGAGATATTAAAGGTGGTAATATCTTGCTGACTGAGCAAGGAGAGGTCAAGTTGGGTAAGTCTTAAGATGACCACTTCATAAGTTCTGGTCCAACCTTCCTCTTTCCAATTCGCCTAAAAACTATGCAGATCCTTGTTTGTTGGGCTAGGTAATTGACCAATTTGTCAATTGTGTTGCTCATGGAATACAGTCAGGATGTAAAACTATATGGCTGTCATAGAATTTTTATCTGTACTACAGGAACTAAAATAAACAATATCTACAGGTGATTTTGGGGTGGCTGCACAGTTGACAAGAACAATGTCCAAGCGTAACACGGTACACCAGCTTATCATTTTAATTTGCCATATCATGATTGTTTAAGTTATTCCGGTTATAATCGTTTCTCCTTGCTGAATATGTAAGCCTGTGGAATGCGAAGCTTATTTTCTTGAACTCTGACACTCCCTGAGTCTCTTCTGGTTTATTTCATGAGCGCTCATGTTCCAACAAATTACAGTGCTGCTTCTAGCAATAGATAGCATGGACTGGGTTAAAGAACACAAGAGTTTTTGATTACTTTGTTTCCTACTAGGTTGGATTTACTGATCATTTTAAGAAGGTATTGCACATTTTCTAGTTGATCCTGTTAGGGATGGTGCGACATCATAAGTTTATCCTTTTAATCAGGAGCTGGATTTTGAGGCTTGAGCAGGTGAATTTCCAAGAATGTTTAAGAGTGTTTAAGTCATTTCAATTTTGAGATCTTAAGACCCATAGGAAAAAAAGAGGAACGATAGAAATGAAATATACAAAAAGGGTGATTGTTGATATTAGTGAAGGGATCTTTACAGTTGGTTTATGGAGAAAAGTCAACTCCATTCTATTTCTTTGACATAATTTTTTTAGTAAGAGATCTATCTGAGACAAAGGCTATACCAAATTAATTTCTTGTATTTGACATGTTTATGTTTATGTTTATGTATACCAGCCTCTGCTGCTTATTTACTTTTCTAGTCCTTTTCATCAGTGAAGTTGTCGTTGATGGTTTTTCAGTTTATCGGTACACCACATTGGATGGCTCCTGAAGTTATTCAAGAAAGCCGTTATGATGGAAAGGTAAATTGTCTGTTTTGTGCTTGTGAGGTGTGTGTGAGGCGAGTCCCTGGCACATCATTCTTTTTCAAAATGAGTTTGCATTTTTGAAATGGAACGCTGTACTTTTGCATCTGAAAATATCGGCTATAATTTTCTGCCCAGGTAGATGTGTGGGCTCTTGGGGTGTCTGCAATTGAAATGGCTGAGGTATACCTCATCAATTTCGTCTAGCTTCAGGGCTGCCTTCATCTCTTGTTCTCGTGGATTAATTGTTAATCCTAGTAGCTATTGCATGATTTCACTGTCATTAATGATGCTAATTTGTTGGCTGTTTGAACATGGTTTTTCCAGGGAGTTCCTCCAAGAGCAACTGTTCATCCAATGAGAGTAAGTCCATGGACTTTAATATACGACTTTGATCTCACTTTGAATCTATTCAATGGTGTTGCCTAAACAAGAAGCCACACTTCAGGATTTAGAATGATGTAGCACCCTGCACTGGTTGTATAAATGCGCCTGAGTTCATACTTTGAGCACTTATTAGAGCTGGTTGCAGTGGCTGCATTGCAAATTATGGATGCATCTATTCACTGTCATGTATCATCTGTTTGGTTTGTCCTTATGTTGTCATACTTCACATGATTATTCATATTAGGGTAAATTGGGACAAGTGTAATTTTGTTGCACAAAGCTTGTCTGCTCGAGTTCTATTGCGGCTGTTGCAAAAGTAATCCAATAAGTGCGGGTGACAACAAATTTATAGCATTTGCAATTAGTTTACTTACAGGATCTAGCTTGTACTGTTTGCCCCTCTTTGTTTATGGTATTGATGTATTACATTTGGGTGCTTAACAAATTCAAAACTTGTTTCAGGTACTGTTTATGATTTCCATTGAACCTGCTCCAATGCTTGAGGATAAAGAGAAATGGTTTGTCTTTCAAACTTTCTTTTGGATTTAGTCATTTTTCTGAATGTGATGAAGTGCTGACATTTCTTTATACATATTTCATTCAGAGTCTTATCGTCACCAATGATGCCTTAACGAGATTTATTGGTTTTGCTGTCCTTCACTCCTGCGAAACTGTAGAATCTTTTAGATTTTTGTATGACATGCTTTAAAAGCCATATCCTTAATTCATGGTCCTTTTTTTTTCTTGAGGTCTGTATCCACTGGTTACAACTGGAATTCATAATAAATTAAGTCATTGCCAGTGCATATCGAGCTTCTACCCTGTTTATCACCATTTTAATACTATTTTTCTTTCTTCTGGATGCTGGTGATTTCAGCAGTTCTATCTGCTAGCTTGTGCTTTGCTACATTAAGTGGTTTTCTGGATGTGAATGTACAATAATGTCACAATAAGAACCTTGTAATTAGCCAAAGGATTCAGGTTAATGCTCAAAGTTACACAGTTAGATTAATGGTTCCATGAAAGGCACTTTTGTTTCAACTTGTAATACAGCAAACCAACATCAGGCTTGAGTTAAACAGAATTTTGCATGAGAGAACAGGTGGAACGGGGAAGTTTATCTTTGCACTCTTCACCTTTAACATAGTGGGTGGGAGTTAGTTGGGCGAAATCATTAAGCTAATTCGTAGGGTACTTGTTGAAGAAAAAACCGCGTTAGGGGATGGGATGTGACCATAAAAAAGAAGTATGATCATTCAATTTAGTAAAGGAAATATATTTGAATTTCAAATCCCGATTCTGCATGTCTTCATGTTAAAAATTAGGGTTTTGAACTACCAGACAGAACTTTGCAGTTGAGGACCATATTCTCATACTCTTACCCTGTATATTTTTGTTTCTGGATAATTTTGGTAATAGAAAACAAGTGCAAATGACATGGCTGTTAGGCTCCAAATTTCGTGGTAACTGGTTGCTTATCCATATTTTACGACCAGCTAATTTTTTCACTTTCTGGGAATCAACATCAAAACATTAATCAATCAGCATTCATTTTGTATTGGATCTTGTGTATATGTTCAGATATTTAAATGAGTTTTCGTGCTTGGGTCTAGTAGTGTCTGTAATGCATTAATTTTTTCAGGTATACTAGATTTGATTATTTATTGTTACAGGTCTCTTGTGTTCCATGACTTTGTTGCTAAATGCCTGACAAAGGACCCACGGCTTCGGCCTACAGCAGCCGAAATGCTAAAGGTATTTATAATTCATTAATGTTGCTCATAGTGCATGTTTAGACGTTTTTACTGTAACTATTCACTTCAAGAGTATGTTCTTATTAGGATTTTCACATTGAACCAACTCATCAAGTGAAAAGCTTTTTTATTTTTCATGAATCTGTTGATTACTATTTATTTTCTAGTACTTTATATAATATCCTGCACAACTATGAATGTTGTCGTTTGATTCAAAAAGCGGTTTTCTTCGTACAGAGTAGCATGTTACTTCTCAATGGTATGACTCCTGTCATAGAAGTAAGAAAACTATTGTGCATATCCCTATGGAACATTTCATGCTTAAGTTGAGATATTTGTAGGTCTTCTCTGTTTTATGTTTGAATGCAGTTTTATATTCAACCATGGATGCATAGCTGAAAGTTTCTCACCGCAGTGAACATTGTGAAAGAATGTTTGAATTGGAAAGGCCAATTGGCTAAGCCTTGAGAGATGGACTGCATACATAAGCTTTTGTATACTCTTACCATGCTACATTGGTCTCATTACTCCAATTCTGATGTCTATTAGTTGCTTTCTGCTCATGTGTAGCACAAATTCATTGAAAAATGTAGAAGTGGAGCGTCAACAATGCTTCCCAAGATCGAGAAGGCAAAGCAAATGAGGGCATCAATGGCTTCTCATACACAGGACATTGCACCGGATGCGACACTGCCAAGAGAAGGGGTAGAACTAACTTTCTGTTTGATTTAGTCAACGTCGCGTATGAAGAGTAGGAGGGCAAACATCCTTCTATTTCTCTTTACACACACATGCAAGTTTCTCTAACTATCATGTTTGTCGTTTTGGATCGTGCAGCCGCTGGGAGGTCCAATATCAAATGAAGCCATCGTCAGTACTGTTCCATCTAGACCACAGGATGGTGTACTTCCTGTTCTCACACAGGAGAATCAGGTTCCACCTGATGGAGTACAAACTGCCATAGAAGGTAAGCGTTCCTAACATTTGCTATCAAAAGTTTTGGTGATCTTATAGAAAGGTCTCTGATATATTTCCACTTCACTATAGACTACTACATCAAGGCATAAACAAGTGAAGCTCACAATTACAGACACATGATCACTCTAAACAGATTACTGGGTTGTGTCGAGTATGATTAGGTCTGAATAAGAAAGGTTGAATTACTTGGAATGTTGTGAAAAACAATTTGGTTGAAGTTACAGCTGCATTATTCAATAACCCCAAATATGAAATTGGTTCTATTCGAGTAGCTCCTCATCCTAGTGAATCAAACATTTTTTTTTCCTTTTTTGCATTTGTTAAAATAACTAGTATGGTATTGTAAACCAGCTCAATGTTGCCGATTCAATTAGGCACAGCAGTCTATTCCTAAGCTGGGTTTGATAACTATGCACATACCTGAAGAAAAAGAAAAAAAGCTATGCACACAGCTTTGCTCATGAGCTTAATTTATTTTTAGTGATTTGGAAACAAAGGGTAAGTTCAGTGTTTCTCGAAGTTGGCATGATTTCATGAGACATTCTAGTTCGAAAAATATGGCCTACATGGAAACACTGCACTTTGACCTAATTGTTTCTTGCCTCTGTTTTTGTAAATCTCCTTCTCCCTCCCTCTGTGTGTGTGTGTGTGTATTTGTGCGTGTGGCTATTAATATATATGCATATACATATGTATTCAGTTATTACGATAGGACATGAATGTGTGATTTGCTGGTGCACTGAGCGAAGTGTTTTGATCAGGTGATTTTGGAACTGTAATAGTTCATGATAAAGTTGAGATTGGTAGAACAGCTACTCCAACATCTACAAGAGCTGAAGAATCCTTTTCTGCTACTAGACGTCTTGGAAGTATTTCTGTCAGTAGGATTGGTGATAAGGCTTTAGACTCTTGGTACATCTCTGTAACTCCAGATATTTTCCTTGTAATTTGAACATAAAACTGCTATATTTTTGCAGGTTTACATGCACTCCTTTATAAGATCATTCTACCCTTTTTGCTTTCGCTTCCAATGTCAAAAATTAATGGTTGCATTTCAATTGACCCTTACATGTTAATCTCTTCTGGTGCTTACCTGGTTAAACTTTCATCTCTGCACTAAAGAGGTTGCAGAAAAAATAGATTCAAATCTGGAAGCTGTTAAGTTTGGCTACAAGCATAGAGCATTGTGTTTCAATTTTGATATAAACTAACGAATTTCCTTCAGTTGTGCACGCAAACTTCGTCCCGTAATTTTTGGTGCTCACTAACTCATGCACAAATAACTTGTCAGGCTGGATAGTCCTGCCAGTGCAAGAACCGTGGCTGCAGGATTGCCTTCACCCCATCCAAACCTCCATGGAATTAGTACTCCCCAAGGTCCTAGCTTGACCGATGCTTCAGTTACTAGTGAGACTGTCAGTAAGAAAGCACTAGACAAGGTAGCTCTGATCTTCCAAGTCGATTTTCTGTGTAACTTAAGTCCTTCTTCTTTTCCTTTTGGTGACAGTAAATTGCTTTTATGTTTGTTAACATATGCTTATATTGGTTGGTACAACCTGGAACAGCTCTGGTCCATATACAGCGCTGGTAATACAGTGCCAATTCCATTCTTAAGGGCAACTGACATATCCCCCATTGCACTTTTGTCCGATAATGTGCTTGGTGGATGGCAGCAGGATAATGGTGGAAACATAGCTGTAGAAGCAATGCAGGAGCTCTTTTCTGGTGATGCTCAGCCCAAAAAGGGTAGAAGCAGACAGAATGAGGTCCTCTTTGGCTTCCTAGTCCTATGAAATCTTTTTGGTTCCGATTTCTATCATGATGAGTTCATTCTCTGCATTTACGTAATAGCTTTGACTTAATTACAGGTACCCCTTCCGCCCAGCGTATGTCAGAGGCTTAGTTCAAGTCCAACTCTAATGAATCTTGCTCAGGCATTAGCGTACCACAAAATGTATGAATTTCTTCCTTTCAACCTTGTCTATGTACAGTTAGCAGAAAATGCTATGTCGTTCTGATGTGATGATAACTTGACATTAGTCATGCTCGTTCGTTGTGATGTGATGATAACTTGACGTTTGTCACGCTCGTTCATCTGATATTGGTCACAGGTGTTATGAAGAGATGCCACTTCAGGAAATGCAAGCAGCACAGGAGCAACAAACCATTCAAAACCTTTCCGACACCCTTCGAACTATTCTGCGGTTGTAATGATTTTATGTAAATTGTTTTTGACAGAATTTTGATTTTCCTCTTAACTAAATTCTTCCCCTGTTTCTTTCTTGTGACTGAAGACCTAGTGTATGTACCCACCTCTATACATAGGTTTAAGGGCTACAAAGTTTCTTGTGTTGTCTGATAGAATTTTATTTACTTCGCACATGAATAAATATTCTAATTCAATTGTCAACAATAACGTTAATTATGAACACTAAAGATCCTCAAAAGTTTTTTTCTGGGTAAATGTAAGCTGCATTGATAGAACAGATAGTGTACAAAATAAAAGTAGCAAGCAGTCAGTGGCCCCTATACTATGTCCCCGGAATTTTCCGTAGTCTATACAAGGTGGATGATTGTAGATGTAAAGGCAAATTTTCAGCTAAAACCCTACACCTAACTTGTTCAATTATAAGCTTCGCCAAGTCCTCGGATGTAATCCTCTTATGCTGGAATCTTAGTTCGTTCTGTGCTCCCCAGATATGATATACCACAGCTGCTAATACAGCCCAGTAAGAAGCTGCGATCAGGTGATGATTTCGAAGTCGTTTAGTGGCCCATTGAACATCCAGATGCATGCCAGTGCAGCAGCGCCAGACATCCACGCGAGAAAGCGCATTCAAAGAAGAGGTGTGAGCGGGTTTCCAGATGATCTTGCTCGCACAAGACACATGTAGCAGTTGGAATGTTCAACCAAGTCTTTATCAGCTGTAGAAAGCTTCATCCAACAAAACAAGACAAATCTGAAACAAAGGAGTTACGTGCAATTTTGAACTGTCCGTGAAGTTAAGGGGCCCTAAAAGATCTCTAAGTTACGAAATGAAAAATACTATTTTTCTCTTTAGCTGACAACACAAATACAAGACTGACAAATAACTTTTACTAGGTCAGTATATATGTATTAATTGTTTTTACGATAATGTATGTACAATTCCATTGAAACAATTCTCTCTAGTGTACGTGATAGCTTTTACAATATCAGTATAAAGGTTGTAAAAATTCATTCTTGTGATAAAATAAATATTAGTCATTTAACCCATATAGTAGTAATAATTTTAATATATATTCTTTTACCTCCTATTAACCTTCTCCTTTTTTGCAACATTAGCAATGCTTGCATCTTGAATCCAAAATTTATAATGGAACTTAGGATATAATTACAATATATATATATATAGAGAAAGCACTTCGTCAAAGAAGAAGAAACAACAAATATAGTACTAATAATAAAACAACATCAGAATTCACACATATATTTTTTATGGGAGTTGAGTTGCAATCTTATTACAACCCAAAAATCCTAATTCACAACCTACTTACAAACAAAGCAATTGAATTAGAAGGTTGTTGTTGTCTTCATCATCATTCACATCAATCAGATCAGATCAGATCAAATCAGTTCTTTCTAAGTAATGTAAACTCAAGTCGGGAATTTTGGTCATCCCATCGGAACCCGATTTCATCGTTCTCCTCCAATTCCCTCCTCTTCACAAACTCAGACATCCAGTTCTTCGTTAATACAAAACTGTTACTACTTCTCCATAATTTGAGAACCAGCATATGCTCCGATCCTGTATCCACATCCCGAATGTTAACCTCGAATCCCCCGCCATCGTTCAGGGCCAACCAATTACCCATAACATGAGGTAAAATATGCTCCTGAACAAACACCTTCCCCAGTAGAAGCCTGGAGGAACTATCAATGTCGCTTTTCTTCAATACTTTCTTGATTGTCCAAAGATCCTCCGCCGGTGCAGCTGGTTGTTCCCAATTGCCACGCCCGATGCTTAGTTCAAGATCAAGCAAAGGAGAATATCCTGGGTCGGGGTCAGGGCCGACCATTGCAGTCTTCGTTTTCTTGATCTCAGGCCCTGGTTCTTGATTGGCTTCGGTCTCGTCTGAATTATCTGAAGTAAAGAAGTCGATGTATTGATGAGGGGTCTTTCTTTCGCCGCCATGATCATTGTCGTCATTAGCCTGCACTACTGAAGTTGTCTTCACAAGGTAGAAGTCATCTTCTTCCCACGCACCCTCTTTTCCAGTACAAATGTCGATGACGTCTTTCTTGATGGAAGCACCAAAGATCATGATATGTCGATGAAGGGTAGTAGTATTGGGTGTGGAAGAAACGGAAGATTGGCTCTCTTTCTCCTCTGCTGCATGAGCTTTTAATTTTGCAGAATCAGATAGAGTACTGCCAGTGGAACAAGAAGCATTAGTATCAGTCGCCATGCATAAGAACACGTTTATCTAACTATTTTCCTAAATTGGACGATGAATGAAAATTGAATGAATAGAATGTCATGGAATATATATAGAGACAGAGAGATTGTGGGACATCGTAGGAGAATTCGAATTTGGGTACAGTTAGAGTTCTTAAAAACTTACCATTTATTATTTTTGGATTTATGGGTTGTTTTTTAAGAAAGAATAATAGTTTTCCTAATTTTAATTGGTGGATTCAATTTATATATGGAAAATTTTAGTTCGGAATCATATTTGCAATGGAATTTGTTCACACGGGTGACCATGATTTCTTACTTGGAATCCGATTAGGTTTTAGTTTCATTAATGTTAAATTTCTTGCGTGAAAATTAATAAGTTTGAGTTTTAATAAAAACTTAATTCATTTACTTCTATTTATACATTAATTTAAAGATCAAATACACTTTGTCTCTCTAAACTATTCTCGATATAATATTTATTCGCTGAACTAACGAATGTAACACTTTTCTCATCGGACAAAATTAATGCCTTTAATGTCTTAAATAATTTCTCAATATATTTTAGTATTTTAAATATTAAATCATCACCAAATTATTTTATAACTAAAAAAGAATTTTTAATAAGTAGAGAATTTAAATTAAAAGTGGAGTAATAAGTTAATATATATAATAGATATACAACAAACATGATATCCCAACAACACATATATACTTTTGAAATTAAAGAAATCGACAATAAATATGTTTAACCACCAGATAAACACTTTTAGGAAAAAAATGAATAAATATATTTCATCGTAATTTTTATGAAAATATATTTGAAAACTGAATATGTAATTACTCATTTTTATACAAAAAATTAAACAATTAACAATTTAATTTTATTATTAGATTAATAAAATCTTTTACATGAAAGTTTTTTATGTATTGTATTCATTCATTACTTACCTTTATTGAGTCTGTAAAAATAGTTCAAATTATAAAATAAATATACAGAAAAACTTTAAGTACTTATTAGAAATTCTATTTAGTTAGAAAATAATTTGGTGATTATTTAATATGCAAAATACTAAAATATATTGAGAACAATATAATTATTCAAAATATGAGGAGCAATTTTGTCAAATCAACTGTGGTAAGCATTACATTTATTAGTCTAGAGGGTAAATATTACATCAATAATAGTTCAAAAAAGACAAAGTATAAATAACCTGATATGGGTAAACAGTAATTTAACGTGAAAAGACAATTTTGCCCTCAAGAAAGCACAAAACTACAAGTTTGCCAGCAGGAACCGCACCTTTTTTACCGGGTCAGATCGCGACCCCACCCCAGCAAGCCTAATGATTTGATTCTTTTCTCCGAGCCCAATCACTAGTTTGGGAGAGATAGCGATCTCGAACCACTTGAAGGACCAAGGAGGTCGCATAGATTTCGACCCGGATCATAACCCTTATTATAAAACCAATTATATTAATTCCTCACTAATTTAATAACAAAATTTCTCGCATGTATCTAATTAATACCGTACTATTTTGTCATACGATAATTATAGATTTATTAGTTTGATACAAGTTGAACTTCAACGTAATAACATTAGTGTCAAGATGATTATAATATCTAATTGTCGGATTTTTTATTAGATGTTGAAATCCAACATTTTGAAATATGGTAGATGATAATCAACATAAATATACACTTTCATATAATATTGTATTTAAATAACAAATAAACCTAATTATATGTATAGCATTTACAAGTGTATCAATAACAAAGATGACATGTTCAATTAATTTATTTTCTGACATATTATAATGACAATAGGATACTATTGTGTAATACATTTGAACTAGCTACGTTTTATGAATTATCGTATAAATACGATATTTTATAATTATGTGTCAAGAATTTTCGCGAGAAATTCTCTTTTTTGTATTTATAAAATTTGAAAATATTCCCTATTTTCAGAGTAATTGGTTTCATTTTCTCTCAAAGAATTTCCTCCATTGGTGGTTAAATAATATCAAAATGTAATATAATCATATACTTCTTCAATAAATCTAAGCTCTGATACCATTTTGGCGAGCATGGATGAAAAATTAGAATTTTAGTGTAAATGGACTAAAACAGCTCTTTTAAAATCTGCACAAGGATAAAAATGTCTAGAAATCCGTTTGTGGTCCTAATTTAAGCAATCTTGCAAGTTACTGGACCTGATTGAAAATGCGTAAACATAATGGACTAAAATTGAACACGAAAAAACTTATTGAAACGAAATAATCTTTGTCCCTAACTTTAAATGGCATTCACAGTAAGAAATATTATTAAATTTCTCATCGAAAAATATATTAATAGTAAATATTCGCATACTTACCAAATAGACGCATAATTCGTTCATTTAATACTATTTTCTAATGGAAAAGCATAATTATAAGTATCAACAAAAATTAAATTCGAACACTTAATTCAATTTTAATTAAATATTAAGTTTAAAAAAAATCAAGTGTAATTAGTTAATTGCAGTTAGTCAATATAGTTTACCTAATAACCGGATAATCATTGATTTAAGACAAAATTGATCAATTAAATTAAATCAAAGCAAATCATTAGAAATAACAGATTAATTAAAGGCTATCTAATAAATAGATAATTAAGCTACTTGGTAAATACATTTTATCATTTATAAATATTATCTGAACATACAATCAGTCATGAAATTACAAGTTAGTTCATCGATTTAACTATGTCAGCTCACTAGAATAAGAATTACTTGAGAACAATATTAACGGCTACGGCTAAAAATTATGGTAAATAATTATTATTAACTATAGTTAAATAAAATCGATGCAAAAACTAATTTTTTCACCATGAAAATATTATTTCCTATGTGGGCAAATGTTTTAGCCACCTTTGCAAAAACCACAGTTAACAACTGTTGCGTGGCCGTGGTTAATAACTATTTATTATGATTATTTGTTATTAAACTACAAAATTAACCGTAGTTTGATATTATAATTTTTCTGGTGCTAGTTATTCAAAGTTAGATTCGCATTTTAATTGATTAACAATAACATAAAATTGACAATTAACTAATCATTAACTACAAACAAATATACTAATTTAGTTAGTCTAGCAATTAAAGAAAAAGATAGAAAATAATTGTATCAATTTATTGCTTATTAATTGTTCAGTAACTAAAATGATATTAAGACAACTAATTAACCAATTGTATTTAATTAATTGCAACTAGTTAATATAGATATATATCTGAACAATATAATCTGTTTAGATAGGAGAGTTATTAGAGTTGAGAATCACAAAGGAGCCACCATAGGAAGAGTCATAGAGGTGTGCTTGGTGCAATGGAATATCGAAGACATTTTAACTCATGAAATTGATAATGCCTCATTGAATGATCTTACTATTGATTACTTGAAAAGAAATAGCAAATGAAAAGGATCTATTCTTGTAATAGATTCTTAATGTGATGTATTGTGCACATATTGTGAATTTTATTGTGAAAGATGGTGTGAATGAACAAAGTAAATGCATTATGAGGATTCGGGATGCAATCAAATATGTGGGGTCTTCTCCTTTCGGGCTCCGAATTTTCAAAAAATGTGTTGATTGGAAAGAAATTGAACCGAAACATCTTGTGAGTCTTGACATCGATACGATGTGGAACTCAACATACCTAATGTTGGAGCATGCTGAAAAATTTGAATGGGCTTATTAGAGAGGGAGGATAATGTGTATGCTATTTGATAGCTATGATGAAGTTGAAGATTTTGTTGATAATGAAAAGTGGAGCGGTCGGGAAAAAAAAAAAATTGGTCCTCCTAGTTCTGAAGATTGGACGGATGCTTGGCATTTTGTGAAATTCTTAAAATTGTTTTACTCTATCACTTTGAAGATGTCAAGGAGTTCATATATCACATCAAACGCATCTTTCATGAATTCGTGAGCATTTATGCTAATATTGCAAATTTGGTCAAAAGTAAGGAGTAAGAATAAAAGAAAAGTTTGACAAATATTGGTCAAATATTGAAAATATGAATGAGTTGTTATTTGTTGCGTTCGTACTTGATCCCCATTATAAGATGAAGTATATGTCTTGTTGTTTGAATTTTATATATGGAGATGGGAGTTCTAATACTTTGAGTTTGGAGAGAAATATTGAGCATGCACTGAATGACCTCTATTATCATTTACTTGGAGCTTTATGATTCTCATACTTTTCAGGTTATGAGTGATACTCCTACCCCAACAATTCAAGATTCTGAAGTTGATTAATTTGGAGACGTTATAAAGCTTATAAAGTCGGGATTTGACAAACACTTAGAACAAATTGAGAATGTGGAACGTAAATCAAAGTTGTTACAATATTTAAGTGAATCTCATGAGAAAACGGATGAGGCTTTTGATATCTTAAATTGGTGGAAGGCAAACTTTTCAAGATATCTTATTCTTTCTCAAGTAACAAGGGATATTTTGGCTACTCATGTATCCATCATTGCTTCTAAGCAAGCATTTAGCACAAGTGCTCGACTACTTGATCCTTATAGGAGCTCTTTAGATCCAAAAACTGTAGAAACCCTCATATGTGCTCAAAGTTGGTTGTGTTTTCAACCAATTAATATTGAAGAGGCAATGGTGAGATCAAGAAGTATAAATGCATGAACGTACACTATTTTTTTATTGCATTAATTTCATTATATTTTTTTAGTAATTTTCTATTTTTCATTAAAAGTGATAGCACATATACAATATTTTTATGTTAACAATTACTGATTACTTTTTGCAGAGCTTATGGCTACAAGCTCAAGCATAGTATACGAAATTGATGATTGAAATTGCATAAAAGTGGTATAGTTATATTCTTTATATCCTTTTATAATTTGGTGAAATATGATTTTTTTGTAATACTTATTTTTTATTTTGTACGTTTTGAAGTTCATAAAGTTGTAATACATCAAACTCGAAAGCCCAAATAGTTGGCATTTATAGTTTATATTGGAGAATGTTTTTTGAAATTTGAGAGACAATCACCGAATGAATGTTACTTTGTATGTTTTGTGACTTTAGAATATGTATTTTGAAGTTACAAATTTAATGTTTTTATAACAGATGAACTTTAAAATTTGTCTAATTGCATGGGTGATTGAATTTATATTAAAGGCTGCAAAAACCGTCCCAATCTGCCCCCAACCCAATTAGACTGCAAAATGCAATTTGATGATTGTCGGGCTAGGCTTAGGCTAAACTTTTTGCAAATATTGGGTCCGCCGAAAAATGACCTAAATTAGTCCAACCTGCACTACATACACTCGTATTCACTGTCATCACCATCTTCTCCCTGGTTTATCCCCAATCCATCATATGCTTTGTGTTTTCTTGGTTTGAATGTTCTTTTTCAACTTCTAAATGTAGGTCAATTTAAGTCACTGACCATCCACTAACTACCATAATTCTGTTTCAAATTGTATATGTTTAAATTTATGTAAACCACCGGTTCTAAAGTATGTTGAGTCCCAGTGTATCCTATTTGTTCAGCAAAGTCATCCAACACTTTCATTGACAATGTCTCCCAAATCAACACAATCAAATGCAACAACCATCTCTCCCCCCCCCCCCCCCCAACCCCGACTCCCCGTACATAATTAACCCTC
>NC_026148.1:6225118-6233213 GCF_000512975.1 Sesamum indicum | reverse complement strand
CCCCCCCCCCCCCCCCCCCCCCACATAGGTCTAGGTTCATGAACTAATTACTCCCATGGTTAATTTTAAATGTAAGAAAACCATAATTGCCTTAATTGCAAATAACAGAAAATTAGCACATACACACATATTGTAATTTTATCAATATATTGAATAAAATAGGCCACATTATATGCATAAAAAAAAACAACACAAACTACATTAGAATTTAAAATACATTTAACTAACACCCGCAGAAACATCAACAGGGACTACCATAAACAATAAAGGGACAATAACAGTAAGGTCCTGCAAACACAGAAACAAAACTCTACATGTCCACTTCAATACATATATAAAATAAGCAGAAAACATTAATATAAATCACTTCATGTTGGAATTGAGTGCTCACCATCTTCTACTGCAGCCATGGCGTCCCAGAAGAATGAGGTTCATCTTGTTGCTGGAGCAGGCTTTGATGATGATCTTATTGATCAAGGATAGAAGAAGTCGTTTCTTTGAGCAACAGAAGCACAAGCGTGCCCACGCTTCTTGAAGGTCTCTTGATACGTTTGTTTTGCTGGTTCAATTTTCTGTTTTACTAGAACAACGAGTGTAGATTTATCGGAGATTCGCCAACACTAGAAGCAGACCAGTATGAAAGAGAGGTGCTGTATTTGCATCCCTCAGACAATTCCAGCTTTGTGCTGGCATATTCGCCTTAATTGGCTCGAATTACTTGACGTGGAGCAGAGCGGTGTACGTCACTCTAGGATGCAAGATGAAGCTTGCATTCATAGATGAAACATTTCCACGACCTCCAGTGGGATCCACTTTGTTTGAACAGTGGAGAAGAGTGGATTTAATGGTGACTTCGTGGCTGTGGAATTCAATTTCTAAGGACCTCGTTGAGGCCTTCATGTACGTGAGTTCTTCTTGCAAGTTGTGGCTGGAAATATAAGCCAGATACGGACGGAGCAGTGGTCCCATTGATATACCAAATACAACGTGAAATTTCATCAGTTTCGTAAGGAGATATGAGCTTAACCAGCTATCTAACAAAAGTGAAAAAACTATGGAATGAACTCTTTTGTTTGGCGCCATCACCCAAGTGCACTTGTGGAGGATGCACTTGTGGAATTAGTAAAGCTATTGGAGAAATGAACAATGGAACACAACTTACGCAATTTCTCATGGGACTCCATGAGAATTTTGATAAAGAGAGGAGTCAATTGCTTATGATGGATCCATTGCCTGATTTGGAGAAGGCCTTCTCCATGATGTTTGCGGTAGAACAACAACGCAATATACAAACACAATTGGTAGATAGCAACACTAATGCAACTTTTCAAGTTTCCCTAAGAGATAACAGAGGTAAACCAAAACAAATGCAGAAACCCAGAATTTTTGGGGACAGGGATAAACAGACTATGGTGCGTACTCATTGCCATAAGCAAGGCCACCTGAAAGACACTTGCTTTCAAATCCACGGCATGCCAGATTGGTATAAGTCATTGAGTGAAAGGAAGAAACAGACTGGAGCAACCTACGATTTTGCAGCAAATTTAGATACTAAAACAGAGAACAAACTAGAGATATCTTCAGCTAAAGGTGATTCACATGTTGATATTGCAAGCATGATGGCGGAGTTATTAAAACTCATGAAAGGGAAGGAACCTTCTTCAGACCCCATTTCCAGTTTTGTGAACTTCGTTCACTGTGAAGAAGAATTTGCACGTAACACTCTTGCTTCTAGTTCATTGGTTTATGACGATTGGATAATCGATACCAGCGCCACAAACCATGTGTGTGTGCATCTGTCAAATTTTGATTCTTATTCTGCCCCTGCACACACTCATTTCGTGTATCTACCCGATGGAACAAAGAGAGAAGTGGCCTATGTTGGAGTTGTGAAGTTAACGGATGAGATCACACTCAAATTGCTGTTCTACATTCCCAATTTTTCTGTCAACCTCTTGTCAGTAAGTAAGTTTTGTAACGAGGATAATTACACTTGCTCTTTCAATCGGTTTGGCTACGTGTTGCAGGACCAGGGGAATAGACGAGCACTGGCTAAGGGAAGGTTGAATAAGCGACTATTCATTCTGAACAATCGAGTGGATCTAGGAGTTTAACTGCTTCGAATTACATTACTCCTACTTCATGTAATGTTGTAGTTGATTGTAACGATAATTTGTGGCATGCTAGAATGGGACATGCCTCTATGGCAGCCATTAGGCGTATTCCAGCTTGTAATATCTCAAGAGACTGCTTGAAAATAAAATGTGATATTTGTCCTCAGGCGAAACATCAAGGCTTCTGTTTACAGTTAGTGATTCTCATGCTACTGCAATTTTTGACTTGGTGCATTTAGATGTTTGGGGTCCTTACAAGACATCTAGTTTAACGGGCAGCAATTATGTATTGACGATTTTAGATGACTACAGCAGATCGCTATGGACTTACCTCATTAAACATAAAGATCATGTGGTTGGGACTTTGCAAACGTTTACAGCATTGGTTGAAACTCAATACGGAACTAAGATCAAGGTTATTCGCTCAGACAATGGGTCCGAGTTTGTAAATGCACAATGTCAAAGTTTGTGTCAAAAATTGGGAATTTTGCATCAAACCACTTGCGTTTATACTCCCCAGCAGAACGGGAGAATAGAGAGAAAGCACAGACAACTTCTGAATGTTGCTAGAGCATTGCTCTTTCAAGCTTCATTGCCTCTTCACTTTTAGGGAGAGTCTATACTTGCAGTGACGTATATTTTGCATAGAACCCCCATGCACACTCTAAATTGGCTAGAATGGGATTTATTTGGCACAAACCAAATACATTATAGACATCATTGCCGACACGGGTTTACTCGACGCTAAAGCCATTCCCACACCTCTGCTTGTTAGGCTTAAATTGAGTTCTGAAACTGGACCTATGCTTCCTAAATCTGAGTCCTACAGACAATTAATAGGTCGTCTACTATACCTTAGCTATACCAGGCCAGATATCTCTTATTCTGTGCAACAGTTGAGCCAATATCTCAACAAACTGTGTGCAGATCACTGGAAGGCTGCACTTCATGTGGTCAGGTATTTAAAAGGTTGTCCCCCACTTGGTTTATTTTTCCCTGCAGCCAACTCATTGAATCTTCGAGCTCATTGTGACGCCGACTTGGGCGTCTTGTCCTGATTCTAGGCGGTCTCTTATTGGGTTCTGCATTTTTCTGGGTAGTACTCTTGTTTCTTGGAAAACCTAGAAGCAATCAACAGTTTCGCGTTCCAGCGCCGAGGTGGAATATCGAAGTTTAGCTGCCACAGTTTGTGAACTTCGTTGGTTGTCATTCTTACTTGCTGATTTTGGTATTTCTGTAACTTTGCCTATCTCACTTTTTTGCGACAACAAGGCTGCAGTCCACATCCTAGCTAATCCCGTTTTTCACGAACGAACGAAGCATATTGAGATAGATTGTCATGTTGCCCGTGATGCGTTTAAGGATGGGTTCATTAGCCCTGTTTTGGTTTGAAGTTTCACGCAGCTTGCAGATGCCTTCACCAAGGCTCTTCCTGTTTCGCTATTCCATTCATTTGTTTCCAAGTTGGGTCTTGTGTCATTCACCCCAAGTCCCACTTGTGGGGGGTGTGTTGGAATTGAGTGCTCACCATCTTCTACTGCACTATGGCGTCCCAGAAGAATGATGTTCATCTTGTTGCTGGAGCAGGCCTTGATAATGATCTTATTGATCAAGGATAAAAGAAGTCGTTTCTTTGAGCAACAGAAGCACAAGCGTGCCCACGCTTATTTCAGTTTCTGTAGTTTTTTATTCTGAACGTGATTGGGCCATGTAAGGTAATAGGTAGTTGATAATTTGTTACACGGTTTTGGCGGTAGATTTGTCTATTTAAGTATCGTCTTCTTCATTGTTCTCTGTAACAGAAATTTACCAGAAATGAAAGGAATGGCTTTGCTCTGTTTTTCTGCTAAATCTCGCATCTTTGCTGATTTGTTGAGCTTGAATTTCTTCACTTCATTACATGATTTTGTCCAACAAAAAACTGAACAAATAACATTAAAAATAAAAGGACAAAATGTATAACCTCTGTGTTTTAAAAAGTTGGCTAAATACCCTTTCTATTTTAAAAATAGGCTAAAAACCCCCCTGTGTTTATTAAACCTAAACCAATCGCCCCCCTCCGTGCAATCAAACTAATGGTGTTAATTTTTTAAAAAATGACCATTATACTCTTACTTCATATATATTATTTTTTATTTTAATGACCGTTGGATCTTCCTAATCAAATATTGATTTTTCGATCTAATTAATTAATCTCAACCATTAGATTTTAAAAAAATGAAAGGTCTAGATTCAACAAATTATTTAACTTACATTATATATAAATAATTCAAAACTAAAAAATATATTATTATTATTATTATTATTATATATATATATATAACTAACTACCCACCCCCACCACCATTTCTGTCGTGTTAGAATCGCCAATGAATTCTTTAAATCGTCGGATCTCCATAAATAGTTTAATAAAATAAGTGAGGACGGTCTCGTTAAAATCGTCTTGAAGATATTTGCTCGCTCGCGTTTCTCATTTGGTTTTCATTCTTCTTTATCTTATTGCTTTGATGTGTCCACAATCGAGATTCGACCGGACGACGATAAATCGATGGCAAATATATTTGGCGGTCGTGGCTTGAGTCCAGTCTGTAGAGTTGATGAAAACTCAAATTTAAAAGTATGAAAATGTTCCTCTTGAAGAGAGGATTTGAATGGTACCACTGGCGGCCGGAAACTCATCTAGAGGGCGCCAAAAATTTAGGGACAAGTTTCCGACAGAAAAGGGGCAAACCTCTTCAATTTTTTCTTTTTTTATTGTTTTTTGATTTATTTAATTATATTAATTAAAATACATTTTAGTTAATTAAGAATATTTTAAATAACTATAATAATTAAATATTTTAGCTAATTAAGAATAATTATAATAATAATTATTATAATTAAATATATATTTTAATTGATTAAAAATAATTTTAGATATAACAATTAAGAATTATAAAATTATTTGATTAATTTTAATATTTTAATTTAAATTGTAAAAAAATATAAAAATAAAAAAAGAGTATTTCAGTAAAAGACACCTAAGAAAAAGGTCAAAAACTGTTATAAAATATCCCCACATGCACAAAGAGTGAGTGTAGTGCACCTTCTGTTAATTACTAACGATTTTTAGTCTATTTTTAAACTAAAAATAAATTTTTAGTCGATTTTTTAAAACACATAGAGATTTTATGCATTTTGTCCAATTATAAAAGTTATCATAATCCGGAGCTGGACACCCTATCAGCTCATAAGCGCTTATCAGTTCGCTTCCCTTGACAACAGAAAACTCGCTCGTCGGATTTTATCAAGTTGGGACTAAATTTACAACAAAAAATTAAATTGTGGAACTATAATTGGTTATTCCATATAGTATGGGACTAAACTTGCACATAAACCTATAATTTGGGACAAAAATTGCAATTTTCTCTGTATGAACACAATTGTTTGAAATATAAAAGACAGCTTCCTCTCGCCGCTAGAAAACTACAGAAATCACGCACCCGCCCAACTCCAAAGAGATCGCCGACCAAGGCATATGAGAACTTCAGTTGTTGGTAGGATTTACCGTCACTGCAGCTTCAAGTACAGAGGTTTGAAGGAAATTAGCTTTTCTTCAACGCCTTTTTCTTATATTCATGACCCTCCACTTCCAACGTCCCAAAAACCAGGCCTCCTTTATGACATTCTTGTCAGCTTCAGAAGATGTATTTCTCTGGAGCCCACATGTTATTTTGCTTCATTCGCCCCTGTTCGCCGCTTCCATGCTACTTCTTCTTTCAGTGAGGACACCCGTCAAGACTCGGTTGATGGTAAGCTCTTCACTTGATGTTGTTCTTTTTCAAATTCATTTCTGTACCATATGTTTGACATTTTGTCTGCAAGAAAGGGGTTGGGGGTAGTAACATGTTCTTTGCTAATACTGGAGCCGGTTTTATTTTTTCTTTCGCAAAATTAACTGGTTCTTGTTTTCTTACAGCCAAAACTTTTACATGTGAACTAAGTTGTATTAACAGAGGAGAGGCATGTAAGAAGAAGAAATTGGTGGTTTTTCCACATTTACAGGGTTGCATGGTTGCTTAAGGGTGAGATGTGCCTCCATGGGCTCCCATGTATATGAATATAACTAATGCAATTGCATAAGGTGGTACAAACTGCTAAATTAAAGTTACCCTTATAGGTGACTTGTTCTCAACTTCTTGTTATACTCATAAGCTTGGTTATTACACAATGCCATTTCAATCTCTTATAAGGTCAAAGTATTCATGTAACTCATTAACTTTCAGCTGTGCTTCTAGTCTTTGATCCCTCCACTTGCTCCATTTTCAGATTTTAATATGATTTTGGCTTTGCTTGCATTTTATGTACATTTAAAGCTTTAGATGATTCTAATGGAGAGGTGGAACCAATTGATTCATGGGAAGAAGAGGATGAAGCTGAGCCTGAGGTATGGTTAGATGTTGATGTTTGGAATTTCGCTGCACAAGTCACAAATATAGCTCTTCACATGATCTTTTAGCTGATCATCATATCACAAAGTTTAGGTTGGTGATGGAAGTGATGGCGGTGGAGTTGTTCTACAAAATTGCCCTTGGGGCGAAAGAGCACTATCCATAGCCCAAGACGTACTGCTGGAGTTTGGTGAAGAAATGAAGCTCTTTGCATTCAAAACTTCTCCTCGAGGGTACATTTATGTGAGGCTAGATAAACTTTCAAATGAGTAAGCCTTTTGTCCCATCAGAGTCTTAGGTTTTTCTTGTCTTACGATTCTAGAAATTATCCATTTTTTGTGCTCCAAGAAATATGTTTCCTTACAAAGGTCTCTTTTCTACTCCTGCCTGTACTTTCCCTTGCCAAAGTAGAAGAGAATGTGCATGAATGATCAATCTGGAATTCATTTTTGATAAGCTGTTTGCGATTGGCTCAAGATATTCTATTTGTTCTGAATTTAGGATGACAATAAATTATATAGTAAACATTTGATTGTACACAATGTTATAGGAAACAATAAAATTGTCAAAGGACAGCCCCTTCGATTAGCTTGCTTTTCCAAACAAACCTCCTTGATAAGGCAATTACTTTTCTTCTCTTCACATATAATCTTCACAGGTCATCATTTTATTAATAATTGGAAATTCCATAATGACACTGTTCTGATCTACTTGTACTCAGCATATCAAATATTTCTGAAACCATATTGACAAGCCATATCGGAAAACCTATTTATTACTTGATAGGTGTCTTTTATAATTATGTTGTATCAAGAAAAAATTCTAACATATATTAAATATGCAAGATGCTGCTCTGCTAACGGATGTTTCTTTGTTCCTTGCCTTGTCTATAGAGCATAACTTATTAAGAGTCGGACAGGTTGATGGAATTTACTTGTCTAAGAGTTTCATACAATCATCATTTGACTACTGTTTTAATTTGATATTTGTTTTATTTTGTAGTCTTGTTTCTTCTCTTTATTTTAAAAAAATAAAATAAAGAACACAAAAGACAGTGAAACATCCATGGAAGCTGCTCAACATGGCTATTTCTTTGTTTTCCTAGATTATACAACATAATTGCTCAGAATTTTACATGGACTAAATTTTATAATTTAAGTACAGACTCATGCTCTTTGTGTTCACGGTAAAATGCTTCCTTTTGTAATGTTCAGAAATAGTGCTGTAATTCATGCAGTGGTAGTTAGTTTCCGGATAACGATAATTTAAAGTTATATATGACTACTATTAGTTGTCAATCAGTTTTTGGGGGCTGGTTGGAAAGGTACATAAGATTTTCACTTTTACACTCCCATGTAATAGATACCTTCTACTGTGGACAGATTGAGTAATCTAATTCCACATTATACCTTGGTTCATCTCTTCAATAAAAGCAGGAAACAATTCTGAAGCATAAATTGGAGCTGTCAGCCATGGCTCTTCCCTTTTCCTTAGCCTATAAATATTCGATCATAAATTTTAGATGTATTATAATGATCTCAGTTGAGAAAA
>NC_026148.1:6207017-6225071 GCF_000512975.1 Sesamum indicum | reverse complement strand
AAATCTTGTTTCCTGAACTAGAATTCCAAGTGTTGATGATTGTCTCTTGTCTGCCTTCTATCAGATACGGGTGTCCCAGCATGGAGGAGATCGAATCTTTCAGTCGCCAATATAAGAAAAAGTTGGATGAAATTGGTGCAAGAGGGGAAATACCTGATGATTTAGCTCTTGAAGTATGCCAGCTCAGTTCCTTCAGATTTGCAGGATATATTGCTTTATGCTGTTGCGATTAAGATTTATTACTGAAGCAAATTGCTCAATGTTTTTCCTCAACCTTATTCTTCTTTTAAAGGTATCGAGCCCTGGTGCCGACCGGCTACTGAGAGTACCTGATGACCTGTTGAGGTTCAGGGACATGCCAATGGTAGTCAGCTACTTGCAAGATTCTGATAGTAGATGCACAGAAAAGAACGGAGTCTACTTTCTGGACACCATTGAAACAGAATCAAGATGCTGTGTCTGGAAGTTGGCAGATGTGAGGGAGAACAGAGATCCTTCAGCTAAGGGGAGGCCATTGAGCCGCAAACAGAAAGACTGCCGACTAAAACTACCATATGATATGATTAAATGGGTAACACTTTATATTAGCTACTAGTAAAGGCAGCAATGATGGTAGCTTATAATATTCATTGCTTTACAGCTATGAGAGAAAATATGCCATGGGCTATGAATATTATCAGTCAAGAATGTGTTTCAAGATCTGGACATCTTTCCCAGAATCCTGGGAGCTAATGCTGAATTTTAATCTCACTAGGATAAGTAGCAGAACCAAACCTGACGAACATGTAAACTTAATTTCCGGTTTCAAGTAACCAACTACTCCGAGCAGGGTATTGTTTTGGGTTTTGTAAGGTTGGCATGATGGATGGAAAGAAATTGTTTAACTTAGTACATCACCATCTCCTCCAACGAGTCTTCCAGCTGATTTTGCCTGGAGTCAACCTGAACCAACATTCTATACCTGAATTCACAGTTTGGCCAAGATTGCTTCAGTTCAGCCATAGTTATTGGTTGCACAACTTAAGCAACTTTCCATTGATAAGAATAATACCTGGAAATATCCGTTTAAGAGACTGCAAATCAGAATGTTTACACCAGCATTTAGTCTCAGCAGTTTTAGATGGGAAGATGAGATATGTAATTAGAAACATAGCCAAGTAAAAGCATAGAAATTAATAATCCAATTCTAATGGATTAGTTCCAGACACCAAAAAGCGGAATCCTCTACATCTGCTATGTCCACCACGGGCCACAAACCAGAAAGTTGGCTATAAACTACGCAAACTTCATCACTCACACATGCGCACTCGCCGGACAGACATACATGTATACATACACCCATTAAGATGTCTAGACAGTCTATTCACAGTCGGAATGAGGACAGGAACTAAGTTTCTCATATGAAACGTAGGCGATTTCCCAACTGCCATTCAAGTGATGATATGCCGGGTGCCCTTCTCGAGTTGTCCTCCTTGATCTTGATCAGTTTGTCGTACACGCACCAGGGGAAACTAATATAGTGATCCCTCTTGAGCCCCTCATTGTAGGAACCCCAGAAATCAGGATGATATGTCACATGATACCAAGCCGATGCCTTTGCGTAAGGGTCATCTGATTCACTTCCTTTCTTGAACCAGGATCTAGCTTCATTCCTCAACGACCTCACTGCCACACCAATGGCTTCTGCATCTTTCCTTCGATCAAAAGTTTTTGATGTCTTCATGATACCACCGCTCAATATTTCAGCCTCAGTTTTTATGCCATAATACTCCATCAGATTACCCAGCTTGTAATCGTACTCAGTTTTGTAATCAAAGGCTTCGTCAATGTAATCTTTGAATCCATCAACTTCCATATCAGGGTCGTATGATCTCCTCGCCACTTCTTTCGTGAAGGACTTGGAAGAGGTTGTATGTGGAGCTATATCTTTCACCTCCCTATAAAGCTTCCCAATCACACGCTTGGACTCATAGGCCGTCTTGTCGGGCTTGTCCATGAAATCAGGGTACTCTTTTACACGTAAATGAGATGGGATTTCTGCAGGGACGCCAGTTTTTGGAAAGTCGACAGCGATTGAGAACAACCTAGCGAGTTCCAAACAGGACTCACTTAACGCCATGGATTCTTCCTTGTCAGCAAAGACAGTGTGAGCATTTGAAATGATTCCTAAACTGTCGTTAACAATGTAATTGGTGAAGTATTCCTCAACTTCCTGGAACGCAAAAGAAAAGTAAGATCCGGTGAAGTGATACAAAACAAAGCCGACGAAGCATTAGAAGATGCTATATTGCAGTAAATTTTGTTATCTGTCACATAGGAGACAACAAGTAAAGTGTGTTTCAGTTCTTGCATGAGAGAACTCGTGTCGGAAGTGGAACATATCTACTATGCTTCAATCTTGTTCAGCCTTTAACTTGGTCACTTTCATGATAGTATAAAAAGTCAAGAAATAGTGTACAGAATTTACATCTGTATATGGTAATAACTAATGTTCATTATTAGTTTCACGATTGATGTTTGTCATAAAGAATCAAGAACAACATGAGTTCACTGCCATCTGAAACCTCAAATGTGTTAAGAGTACCAATACCTCAATTGTCACGTCGTGATCCAGACCAGTGGTTGGTGCGGGATCGTAATCCATTGGTGAGACTTGTCTTGGTGGAATCAAGTCAGGGTCCCAACAAACAAAATATATGTCCCCATCTAAATCACTCCCAGAACATTCATTTGGATGGGGTCTGTTATTAGAACAGATTAGCCTTGAAGAAAATTTAAGGAAAAGAAAAAAGAATAGAGAATCTGCAAATCATTTTCAAATACCCTATTAGAAATAAGGTATTGAGTAAATCTAAGGTTCGTTAAGAGGCTAAAAATAAGTCAGCTACCTCATTCCTTTCTTGGGGAAAACAACACAGTCCACCATGTGATGCAGTGCTTCCACATCAACGGCTTTCAAAACACGGACGTCACCAGGGTGCAGGCATGGGTTTTTAGCCACAACCACCTTCCCTTTGACAATGTAATTATATTCTGACATATAGTCATTGAACATAATGGACTCCTCATTGAACTGTCTCCTTAAAGCTCCAGAAAATTGCACGAACACCTCTCCATATTCCAGAGTGCCAGTTTCATCTAGGCAACCCATCATTTGCCGACCTTGTGGGACAAATATTCTAGCTTTCAGCCGTAAATCCAGTAACTTTGATGCGCGAAAAGTTTGGAGCATCATTGAAAGAAATGGTTCACCATCGGGCTTATAGCCACATTTTAACATTTCCTTGAGAATGTTAGTATTTTCTCCCGGAGCCATCAAATCCAGAGCTTCCTGGGCTCTCAATGGATCAACCAAAATATCGTCCAGCTGAGCTACTGCTTCTCTTTGCTTCCTCTCGAAAGCATGATCCTTGACACCAAGAGTAGATAGAAGTGTGATAATTTGGCGATTCAAGAAACACGGTTGATATTTGCTCCATGCCAGAACATCAAGTTTTGTATTTTCTGACTGATACTTCAACATGCTTGATCTCAATGACAACTTCACTGATGAAGTGGGATCAACAGCCACAACTCCTTTATAGCCACCATACCTGATCTGAAAGGCAGATGGAGTAGAATTCTTAACTCCACACCTTACAGCAACTCTCCGAGCAAATTCTGCTGATATCTTCCCGATTCCATCAGAAAAGATATACTTGGTTCCACCTCTTACAGCCTCAATATCAGGGATTCTTTCAATCTCATGTTGACCAACACTTAGAGTTTCTGTGGATGAACCAAAGGATTGACCAAGTCTGGCAGCATACTTCGCCACATTTCTTATGGAACGGAAGTCACCCATCCACTGTCTAATATAATGAGCATTAAGGTTATTGGTTGGAGCAAACATCCAGAGAGAGTTATCCCGTAATTGGCTTGAGGAGAAAGCAAGAAATTCAAAATTCTTGTTTCCAATTCTAATTCCTTCCCTAAGGGTTTTAAGTATCCTCTCATAAAGCTTTGTTTTTCCGTTTTCATCAGCAGAAGCTACCCTTGGAGATAAATCAGTTGAATACATTTTATCCCACTCCTCATCCACAAATGAAACACGAAGAAAATTATCAATGTAATCGCTATAGTGGCGTAAGACACGGTTTGAGACATTTACTTCTGGACCAGAGAAATACACTTTGGTTGGAGTTACTTGAACCCTGTGCACATATACCAGACCATCACCTAAAGAAATAACAGGTGATGTTGGTTGCTCTTTTGCTGTGCGGTATTTCTCATACTGCTCCATAAGCCATGTCGTTGGATCATAGCAGCACTCTTTCAAATAGTAGAGTTTCTCTAGAGCGTGTTCTACATATTTAGTATTGATTCTCTGTGGATTGACCAACTGAAAGAATCTAGCGTCTAGCTTGGGCCCCGGGAGACATCCTGTCTGTACTAAACTGCAAACCTTAAATAGTATTCTGTAAGGCAATTCGAATCCTCGGGGAGGATGTAGAATTGGAACTAGATCCAGGTTATGAGAAAAGGGGGCACCTCTCTCCAAATGGAATGGATTTTCGCTTTTACTGTAATAAACAAAATGGTCCTGGAAATTTGGAAGTCTCATGCCATAAGGAAGCTCAAGGCACAAACCAGAAGCTTGTCCAATACAAGATGGAGTGAAGTCAGTTGTCCTGATCCACTGATCATCTTGAGTTTCGCTAAAATAACTATAAATAGACTCACTGACCTTCTTGTAGATCCGAGGCGCACCAAATAACTGAGGATATAAGAGTGAAATATATCAGTCCCTGTTTTCCCTTTTTATATACAAGTAACTGACAAGAGTATATTGTTATACTAGCATTATGAAATAATAGTGGAAGCATGAGGTGCAAAAGCAATGGAAGATGAAGTAACCCAAGATCTCCGGCCCAAGGGTTTCAATGTGTTTATTAAGTACATCGATGTTCCAGACTGCAAACTTATTTACTGCTGAAACCAATCTTGTAAACTTCAGTGAGACATTGTCACACTATGTAAACTTGGTGACCATGTAAGGAGCACATGTCATCAGTGTAAAACCTGTGTTGTCTTCAACTGGAAGCCTAGTAACCACTAAGTAATAAAGCAAAATAATGATATGGAGCTTCTACTTGCAGATTCAAGACCTCTTGCAGAAGGAATTACAGCTACATAGAGTTCTTATTCCTTGGTGTAGTGGCATATGTGCTTGATCACCAATTTCAGTATATTGTATTCGTTAAGAGCAACTGATTTGAAGTTATATCAGTTACCCACTACACTAGGATAGAAATTGGCCTTATCATCTGATGTACATACTGTGCTCAAACAGTTACAAACATAAGCAGTAGAAATCTGAATGGTTTTAGATGACAGGTATAATACAGAAACTACTAAAATAAAAAATCATGATTGAATAATTTAAGTAAACCTGTATGAGAAGAAGCTTTGCAGTTTGACCATGTGGATGGTATAGCACAATCTGCCATATATTTTCATAGGAGAGCTGAAGCTTGTACTCAACTGAATTATGACACAAAAGGAAGTGCATTTTCTTCATCCCAGTTCCAAATTTAACCGAAACACTTGCCACTTTCCAGAGGACTGAAAATTTCTCTCTTGATGTCTGGCATCCAAAATTCAAAGTTACTTGCTCCATTTCATGCACGTATGTTCTAGGATTGTGTACAATGTCACTGTCGGATTCCCAGACCCTCAAATAAGAAGTACCATAGTACAAGCGTGTACTTGCCAAATTCTGAATCATCTCCGCATACCTGCTGTGTGTAAATTGGACTTTGGCATATGCCCTTGGACCTTTTTTTGATGGTTTCACTTCCAAAGCAACTATAGTCCCTTGGCCTGTTTGCTGCTCCAAGAAGTTTTTAACCACATCAGCAGCAATAAGATATGGGAAGCCATACACCTGAATTGTCTTTCCCATCTGGCCGAATGCCAACTGCAGCTTGATTGCAAATAAGGATCAGCAATAAAACACAAGTTTGATGTTTCAAACTAGAACAACAACATTTGAGCTACTAGTTTATCAATGATCATCTCTACAGGGTACTGAATATAAATAGAAAGAACAGATTTAGAAGAAAACATTGAAACAAAAAAAAATCAACTAAACGAGGCAGTGATTTCAGGTAGACATTGAACTGATCATTCCTTTCCTACTACTCCTCAACTTCCACCACCATAAAACCATAAATGAAAAAATTAAGTAGTGTCTTCACAATTTTAAGCCCCGACATTTTGTGAAATACAGAAGGGTGCTTAGAGGAAAAACATAACTGATTTGTCAGCTAGATGGGTTTACAGTGGCCATCAAGATCTATAAGAAGCTGAAAAAATTATATAATCACAGAAACAAGCAAGTTCCATTTATAAAGTTGGACAAGACAATCAATCATTCGTACAGCACAAAAATATCAACAACATTGTCCAACTCTCACATAACACTGAACATTAAGAAGGGTTGAAACCATAAAAATACAGTAAGAGAACATCACAAGACAAGAAGAAGTTGGCGCCTACTCACTATGAAGCATTATGATACTTCATCTACAAGACACACATCACCAAGATAAAATAACAAGTATCTATTAAAAGTCATAAACCCCACACTGGATCCATGAACCCTCTGTATGTGCGCTGTATGCTACACACGTACATACATATATATATCTATATAACTAGAGAGAGAGAGAGACGAACTTAACAGGATTACCAAGAAAACAAACAGACTTCAAATACTTCACTATATCACAGTGGAGGATCACAGGACGATGCTTCCAAAACACACCTAAAAGACAAACCCATTACAAGAAAAGATTCAACATTCTTCTCTGTGAGTAAGAATGGGTTTTAGAGAGAGAGAATGTCGAAGAAGAAGAACAGGCAAGTCAATAATCTGCTTTCCTTTTCTACTAAAGAAGTGGAGTTCTTTCCTTTTGCTTTCAGTGTGATTAAGAATGGAATTAACTGCAACAATGATTCCATTAGGGGCAGAGGAGTCGTCCAAGTCCACTGCGATCTACTGTTTGCTGATGTATGGAGTCTTACGTTGGTCTTTATCCATCACCCAATCACTGAGCCAGGTTGCATCACTTTTTTCATCATGCACCAAGCTTCATACACAATTTTTCCTCCCTCATTTAATTATTTTCTATATCTGTAAAAACACCTCTCACCTTAAAATCATTGCATTACGTTTTTATTTTTTCAAGTCTAAATTACTGTCGTCTTTCTAAATTTTGATATAATTACAAACACATTTTTATTTTTTGATAAATTATAATTATTTTTTTTATTTTAATATCCTTCCAATAAAAGGTTCATTTCATTGCAGTTTTCGTTAGATTTCCATCCAATTTTCAAGTAAACTGACTAGAATGTCTTTTTATATTATAAATGATAACTTTATATGTTTTTCTAAAATATTTTTATGAACCAAAATTTCCGTAGATTATTTATTTTACCCACTAAAAGAAATTATAATTTTTCAAATATTTTTTTCGTACTTTTTAAAAAATTTCTAAAACAATATGTCTACTTCATTGTCCAGAAGATATTAATTGTTTTTTATTTAAATAATATTTTTATAATTTTTAAAATAATAAGAGAATTGTCCAGAAGATATTAATTGTTTTTTATTTAAATAATATTTTTATAATTTTTAAAATAATAAGAGAGTATTTAAATTTTCAAATTATATATATAAATTTACTTTTTTTGTGAATTAAATATTTTTTACTCCATTTTTTCTTAAGATGGGCCCCACCCAATGTTCGAAGAACGTGAAACATTTTCTTCGGATAAGGGCGAAGAGCCGGAGACCTGATGATCAGTCTTCTCAACTGCATGCCGTTGCCGTACTATCAAATAACAATCCAATTCTTCTCCACTAAGTAACTACTTATATTCCGTTAACAAGTTCAAATAGGTGTGTATTTATGTTATTTTATGTGAGTATTTTATTTTTAATTTATATAAATTTATTTTAGTTTATTTTATTATATTGATGGATAATTCAAATTATTTAAATAATTATCATTTTAAAAAGATTTAAAACTTCAAAATACTTATTGGTAATTTATTTATTTATTTATTTTAAAATTCATGCTCGCAGTACTCGCATGTATATTGATGAGTTTCGATCCCAACACCTCAATTATGAATAGTAATAATTATAGTTTAATCCAATCATTAAATAGTAAAAGAGATCTACTTTGTCTGAGTATCTATTATTCATCAGGGAAAAATACAATATTAATTTTGTAACTTATAGCGGGTGGTATTTTTACTTTTGCATGAATCGATTTTCGCAATTTAGTCCTGTAACTTTAAAAATTTGGCAATCTTCATCCTTTTTCGGTCAAATTGACTGAAAAATTGCATGCGACTTGCTTATAACCTAATTAAATTACCATTTTGGTCCTATAACTTAGGGGCATTAGCATTTTAAGTACTAATAACTTAAGAGAGTTGGCATTTTTTATCTTGCATGAATTTATTTACAGGACCAAATTGTAAGTTCCGGCCAAATTGACCAGAAAAATAACTAAAATTGTCAAAATTATGAAGTTATATATTTAAAATGCAAAAAATCAATTCTACAAAACTAAAAATACCATCCCTTACATTACAGAATTAAAATTACAAACTTTCTTGCTTCATTATTGAGTGATACTGTGATAGTACCCATTTTTGTATCCAATTTAATTATGACTTGTCATTGATTTTTAAAATTTATTGTTTATTACTAAGTGAGAGCATCAAATTGAAGTCCCATTTAATTATGATCTGCTATATATTTTAAAATTTTTAGTCTTCCATAACTATCTTTTGGTTATTTTTTTTTCTCGTGCTTTTTTTTTTAATTTCTACAATGTTATGTGTATTTGATAACTCTGCAATTATAATGATTTTATAGCAATTTAATCTTCCTTTTTTAAGCCAAAATATTCCTAATTATGTGATTTTATTGCATATTCAGCAAAAAGGAAGATTACAAGGACGTTTCTGCAGAATTGACAAAGCGTGCCCACGCTTAATGGAGTAGTCAACTCGGGATAAGGATAAGCACGAACGATTCTCCTAAGAGATAAAGGAATCAAGTGTTTAGATTTAGAAAGGATTCTTTTAAGCTTATCTTTTGTAATCTTTTTACCTTTTTAGAGTTTATCACATATCTATCCCCCCACTACGTCTAGATTCGTAGGGAACTTTTATTATAAATAGGGGGGATCTCTTCATTAGAAGACATTCAGTTTTTATCTTAGAACTCTATAGAATTCTCTGTTCATCTCTTCTCTTTTATTTTATTTTACTACCGGAATTAATGGAATTCCACTTTCTAGTGTGTTCTTCCATTAATATGTCCGGCTAAATTCCTTATTTCCTGGTTAAGGTATGGTGATTGCTTGATTCCCATTATGTTGTGAGATCTAATCTGCGTTCTACACTTGTCAAACAAATATTCATGTTATTCTCTAGGCTTTAATTACAAACGTCTGATTTATGAATGATTCGGCCGGTTGTTCATTATCAAGAAGGTTTGCTTAGCTAATTGAACTTTATAAATCCGTGTAATTGTTTATTTAGTTCAATGCTTAGTAGCAACGTACCATAATTGGTTATGTCACAGTATTTAATTATGTTATGGGGAATGCATGATCTAGTTTAAACGAATTGTCCTCGTAGGAGTTTGTTGATTAGAATCAGGCCTTTCTAATTCTTAATGCTGTTAATAGATTAAATCTTGTGGATGTTCCCAAGGTTGTCTGTTAATTAGAGATCTAGCCAACGGTCGCACCTTGGCTAACGAAAAGGTAAGGAAAGGTGAGGTTGTTAGGTCGTACCAACGACCATAACAGGTTTATTTGTCCATACATGTGTTATTCTTGCATCAATGACCAACTCACGAGAATCAAGCATAATCCTAGCCTTAACCGGGAAATCTCTCTCTCATATCTCTATCAGGTATTTTTAATTATTTAGTTTTTGATCCCTTCTATTTATCACAACCTTCCCCCCATTATTTTCTATTTTCTCAAAGAAATCAACTTAAAGCCAATCTCTGTGGATCGACCCTACTCCCACTTTCACAAGTGTAGTAGGAATTATTTTTGGTGACTTCGACACTCATCAGTATTTCTTTGTTTATCAATATTTTTTTATAAATCAAAATATTTTTATTTTTATTTATATATATTTAGATACTCTGTAAATAGTAAATAATATAATTTATAAAATATTTTATTTTAAATAATCTTAGATACATGGAAACGGACACGGCGATACAAAAAATGTAAAAAAAAAATTAGAACACAGCACGTATTGACACAGCTATAAGAAATATATATTTTTATTTATATATTTTTTATTTTTTATAAAATTAAAATATACAATATGAAAAATATTAAGATAAAATATAAAATAAGCATATCTTATTTACATCTGCATTTTTAATCAAATGTGGCTTTAAAAGTATACATAATCAGTTACTTTAAAAAGAAAGCAATAAAAATTTTTTAATAATTTAAATTAGTTAAATCATGAACATCTCTCAATTTTTTAGTACTTTTGGTTTAAAAAGAGTGAATTAATTCTTTTTCTTTTTTATTAAGCCTATTTGTTAGAAAAAAAATAGTCCAATTTCTTTTGAAATTATAAGAAGAAAAGAAAATTTAAAACGTGTCGGACACGCCAATAGCCGTGTCCGACACCGTATCCCCTTTTTCTTTTTTTAATTTTTGAACACTTTGAAGAATCGCGTGGTACGGCTAGGAAAAATGCAAGGGGAAGCGATAAAACGAAAACGCATAATAATAAAAATTTAAAGCGTAAAATAACGAATCCAAGGGGTGTAATTTTGGAGTTCCCAAACGTTTGATGTATAAAGAAATAAAATAAACATACATGGGGCTGAGGCAAAAATACATAAACCGAAAAAAGTAAAGAAAGTTGAAATACGATACCTTCGATTTTCTAGCGTTCATTTGAAATGTTGTTCACTTGAGGCCCCAACGTAGGAACCATCTAATTTATCCACACTGTGCAGGAATCGGGATCTCAATGCTCTCTTTGCTAGAAGGTAACAAGAGAAAAAAATTGCTCCAAAAGCAAGAGAGAGGCAGCCGAGAGGTGCTAAGAGAGAAGGAGGAAATTTTTGTTTTTGTTGTATATTGTGTAATAATAATATTTTCTTGATAAAATTATACACAATATAATATATATACCTTGTATAGATGCACATGAATGTTTCTAGATACATTTATTCATCTATATGGTATGTCATCTCAATTCCAAATCAAGAAGATGGATAAAATTGCACTTTTTGTAGCTTGCGAGCTATTTATTTCCTTCCATAGTATTTTTCAATGGCCTCAAAATATTAAGTTGGCCGATTTTTATCAAATAAAAAATACAAGCCCAATGAACTTTTATTTAAATTCAATTTTAATAAAAATTCATCCAATTGAGCCCAATATATATTTAATCTGATTAAATACATAAGCCCACATTGTCTTCATTAATTAATAAGGTCCAACTTATTAAATAACAAGGACAAGCCCAATATAAATTAATTCTATTAATTTATCCTTGGGCCTTCCATCTAATGGAACTCTCATTTTTAAGTAATCTAATTACTTGTGAATTAATTCCTTGTTGTTACCCGGTGATGTGTGTGTGACTCTTTAGGTTCACCTTTCAGCTAGATTTGGATTAGTGTCTAATACTATTATTAATTAAATCTAATTTAATTAATAATTCATGATTAACACTTAATCAAGAAAATCTGTCACCATGGGTGGCCGTTTAGCAACGGTCCATGGCACTACAGACTAGGTGAATTTTCGTGTGAACATTTAGGATCTAGAGTCCATACAGATACGGTCCTTCTGTCTACCGTCTCCTGACCTTAATATATGGCATGGAATTAGGTGTCGATATCCATTATGGAGTGGGTGTCTATGCTTAATACTTGATATTGCATTACGTCAAGTTTGACGATATAGGAACCTTTTTTTCCTATTTGATCCACAATTATAGCCACAGATTTATAAAGTGTGAGCGCATCTCTAAGTACATAAGAGATACCTCTGTCACATACTGACAGGAGACGGATCCTCTTCTTGGAACTTACAGTCCTCGCTACATGCTCCGGTCGTACTGGACAAGGTTTATGATGATCATGTCTGTAGCACGATCATCTCCCACGCAGATCCAAGATACAGTCATCGTATGCACATGACTAACGTGATTCCTCAAGTTTGAGGACTACTCCCTTATTATCGAAGCTGGGGATTCAATCATACCGACCAAGCCTCAAAGGCTTCCATATGATGATCCCCACGATTTAGTTCAGTTGATTCAATACCTAATCAATCAACCCACAAGATCACATAGACGCCCCGCATCTGTCACCGATGAAACACGGTACTCATTAATTGAATGTGACTCTTAGTGCAAGTCTCCATAGGACTCTTGATGCCCAATTTTGAAATCCTCGACTTGGAACATTTCAAACCTAATCTTTTGGCGGTTGGTTTCATGACCGCCATGCAATGCGCAGTCCAATTGCATAGTTGCCAATTGGTCTGTGGACTTTTTTGTGATGTTTAAGCAAATGAAAACATACAAAATGACCACAACAAATAAGATGCCAAATAAGCGAATAATCATTTTATTCACTTAAAATAATATTACATAATATCGATTAATTGTCAGAATAGAATACATCCAGGCCAATCTAATTGGTTTTTTTGTCATCTACCCTAACACACTCTGATGCCATATCCGACACTGCATCGATTAATTTTTTTGAAGTGTTTGTGTATTATAGTAAATAATTATTAATACCGCAGGCGCAGACTTGTAGGTCGTTGTCTCGTATTGGACCACCATATTAATTAACTCAAGTCCGCTCATATTGTAGTTAATAATAAATGGGTCATATAAGGGAGAAAGTGATTGGAGGATCACATCGATGTATGTATCATTGTTAAGCCCAACTTTGAGGTCTTCGAGCTTCTCCATGAGGGATAACATTTTGATCCCATGAATTTGCACAAAAGATCCTTCAGTTATCTTGGTCCCAAAAAATGCTTTTGTAACGGCATATCTAATATCCCTATCAGGAATCGTATAAACTTCCTTCATGCAAAGCATTATTGAGAGAACATCTTCCAGCCTATAATATTGCTTCTGATCTTGTTGGTCGTAGAAGCCAATATGATACTACAGACCTTGCGGTTATCCTCATGCCACTGTTTTAACATCACACGTTCTTCGGGCGAGGACCCTTCCGTAAGGTCATCGGAAGTGGCTTGTCCAAGACATAGCCTCGGCTCTCGAAACTTAAGACAATCTTTAGATTTTGCAGCCAGTCGCTATAGTTCGTACCATTGAATTTATTAGTCTCCATTATCAAAATTTAGGGGTTCATAAACATTTTTTACATAATAGAATTAAACAGAAATCAGCAGACGGTAGTAATATTATTAATAAGTTCAAGATATGGTCTGTAGTCTTTAAATCTCCCACTAATTGTATGAAAGCCCACCACTCTCAAGCGAAATTTTGAGAAATCATTTCCTAATGGGCTTGAGATCCACAAGAACAGTTTACCATGCCCCACTTTTACGATTCACATGAAAAAAAACCTGTTGGGAGGCAATCCATGCCATTCTCATTCCATGAGATTCCCAAGATATTTTGCCTCACCTCTTTACATGATCTCGAGAACTCCAAGCGAATCATATTACTCAGTGTTAGGACTGATCCATCAATCTAATCACACTTTAGTCATCGCCCCCACGACTTGTGAGACAGGAAAATGCTGAACGTGCTCTTTGTTCACAACAATTGTGCAGCTTTCCTCTACTCTAAGTGTGCCACAACTCGTGAGGCCACACTTAGGTAGTGGTAGCTTTCTCACCACATTGTTGTGGTTGGAATGCTTGGACTAATCAAGACAATCTTGATCCAAGTCTATTCTGGGCGTAATATTTAACTTGGTCCAACCAAGTGAGAGTTATGTTTGAGTGTTTGTCCGAGCCCTCATCACATAATTATATTACACGCATAAACATCAAATTCTAAAGCAATAAAGATATCATCCCATGCAACATAATCTACCATACCCCTATGGGATGATCACGAGCATAACCTATGTGACTCACTGAATCCGCAGTGAGTCTATGGTCAGTTTAAGGTGGGCCTATGCTATTATAAAAGTAATTTACCCATCAACATGTAGATGGGCCTTGTAACTTTTTCATCGGCCTTCTCAATGGACTTGCTTTATTTAAAAAAAAAAAAAAAAACTCACCGAAAAATCCTACACTACTCTCATTACAACTGAAAAGAAACCCCAATCAGAAGTTGGAGGAATACATAATGAGAGAGATATCAAGTCTTATTATTCCAAGTCAAGAAATGAGAGGGAGAGAGAAGAAAACATTATAAGGGCGTAGGAGCCCAACCATAAAAATAGACATACAAGTGATCGTGGGTTCCGTGATCATCCATCCATACATCACACAATATACATCCCATGTAATATCGTAATCCATGATATCCAATATCATAAAATTAACTATACGAAGTAAACACAAGCTAGAAATTTGCAATCAAAAGAATGATCGAAAAATATATGCATCCAGTGCACATATAAATCCAATTAATCATGAAATTTTAATTTTAGAAAAAATTCAATCTTATCCTAAAAAATTTAAACAACATAATTAATAATGGAGAAAATTTTAAAAAAACGACGAAAAATGACACAGCCGTCGACCGTCGGCCTGCAGCACGCACAACCGTCCTTGCCCGTGCGCGCCGGCCCCCTTGCCTGTGCGCCGGCAGCGACAGTGCTGCTTTAGTTTCTCCTTTTTTTTTGTTATTATGAAATAACAAAAACAAGCACTTGTTATTATGAAATAACAAAAACAAGCACCATACAGAAAATTCCAAATTTTCACATGCTTGAATCATCCAATAAATTGCAAAAAATCGAACGAGTTATTTTTATCATATAATTACCAAACGAAAAGCAATAAAACATGCTTCAAAGCCATAAAAAGCACGTTAATATGCTAATATCACAAAACCATCAGTCCCTACATTGAACCAGGCTCCGATACCACTTGAAGGATCACGAGGTACAGCCCGAGAATGCGCAAGTGGAAGCAATAGAACGAAAACACATAATAATAAAAATTAAAGCGTAAAATAACGAATCCAAGGAGTGTACTCTTGGAGTTCTTGGGCATTCGATGTATAAAGAAATAAAATAAACATACATAGGGCCAAGGCAAAAATACATAAACCAAAAAATTTAAAGAAAGTAGAAATACGATACCTTCATTTTTCTAGCATTCGGTTGAAACGTTGTTCACTTGAGGCTCCAACGCAGGAACCCTCTAATTTGTCCACACCACATCGGAATCTGGATCTCAATGCTATCTTTGCTCAAAGCTACCAAGAGAAAAAAAATTGTTTTAAGAGCAAGAGAGAGGCGGTTGAGATGTGCTAAGAGAGGAGGAGGAAATTTTTGTTTTTGTTGTATATTGTATAATAATAATCTTCTCTTGATAAAATTATACACAATATAATATATATACCTTGTATAGATGTATATGAATGTGCCTAGATACATTCGTTCATCTATATGGTATGTCTTCTCAATTCCAAATCAAGAAGATGCTAAAATTGTACTTTTTAAAATTGCAATTTGCCAGCCATTTCCTTCCATAGAATCTTCTAATGGACTCAAAATATTATGTTGGCTGATTTTTATTAAATAAAAAATACAAAATCAATGAATTTTTATTTAAATCTAATATTTAATAAAAATCCATCTAATTAAGCCGAATATGTATTTAATCCAATTAAAATATATAAGTCCTCATTGTCTTTATAATTAAGGTCCAACTTATTAAATAACACGGACAAGCCCAATATATTCCATGAATTTATACTTGGGCGTTCCATCCAATGGAATTCTCATTTGTAAGTAATCTAATTACTTGTAAACTAATTCTAAATTAATTTCTTGTTCCTTCCTGGTGATTTGTGTGTGAATCTTTAGGTTCACCTTCTATTTAGACTTGGGCTAGTGTCTAACACTATTATTAGTTAAATCTAATTTAATTAACAATTCTTGATTAAAGAACCGTTCTACCGTCTCCCGGATTTAGTCTAGGCCATGGAATTAGGTGTCGATTCTCATCCTGGATTAGACATCTATGCTTAATACTTGAGATTGCGTTATGCCAAGTTTCTTGAAATAGAATTTTTTTTTTCTTATTCGATCAACCACTGTGGCCACAGGTTCATAAAGCGTGAATGCATTTTCAAGTGCATAGGAGATACCTCTATCACATACTGACAGGGGATGGATCCTCTTCTTGAAACTCACCGTCCTCGCTACATGCTCCGAAGGCACTGGACAAGGCTTATGATAATCATGCTGTGACACAATCACCTCTCCTGCAAATCTAAGATACAGTTAATCGTATGCACGTGACTACCGTAATTCCTCAAGTCTGAGGAATACTCCCGTACTATCAAACTCGAGGATCCGAGTCATACCGACTAAACCTCCAAGACTTCCATATGACGATCCCCACGAGTCAGATCAGTTGATTCGATACCTAGTCAATCAACCCACTAAGATCGCATAGACACCCCGCATCTGTCACCAATGAAACACGATACTTACTAATTGAATGCGACTCTTAGTGCAAGTCTCCATAGGACTCTCGATGTCCAATCTTGAGATCCTCGACTTGGAACGTCTCAGACTCAACCTTTTGGCAGTTGGTTTCATAACCATCATCCAATGCGCGGTCCAACTGCACAGTTGCCAATTGATCTGTGGGCTTTGTTGTGATGTTCAAGCAAATGCAAATATATAGAATGAGCACAACAAAGTAAATGCCAAATAAGCGAGTACTCAACTTATTCACTTAAAATAATATTGCATAATATCGATTAATTGTCAGAATAGAATACATCCAGGCTAATCTAATTGGCTTTTTGGTCATCTACCCTAACACACTCCGATGTCGTGTCCGACACTGCATCGATTAATTTTTCGAAATGTCTGTGCATTATAGTAAATAATTATTAAAATTATGCATATACACATAATTTGTCACACTTAATAGTTTTAAAAGATAATTACACTCCCCTACCTTGAGGTTTGGTGTAATTACAAACAAACCCTCTGTAGTTTGGAAAATTACTTCTAAAACCCCTGAGATTTGCTTCCGTCTAACAAATAAGTCCCCATGTAGTCAAAATTCATTGAATTTGTTGATATTAACAAAAATTTAGTGAATTTTGACTAACAGGAAGATTTATTTATTAAATGAAAGCAAACCTTAAGCCCGCTAGATTTAATTTTTCAAACTACATGGGGGTCTATGTGTAATTACACCAAACCTCAGGGGAGGAGAGTGTAATTTTTCCTATTTTTAATGAACTATGATTCCAGACTAGTATTTTAAGTAGCTGTCGTGGCACATTGTCCCTGTGTATATATGAAAATATTTTTTAACACTCTAAAATGTATTATAAATAAGAATATAGAAATCAACACATCATATTTTTTTAAAAAATTAGGTACATTATTGACACAATAAAAAAATAATATTGTAGTGTCACAAATCCCCATTTATGTGTGAAAAATTATGTACTAAACACTGTAGCACGTTACTCACGCGTGCATATAACAAACAATCTTTCTTATTATAAAATATATTATAAATAAGAGTAGAATATATAAAATAATAATTATATTTACAAAAAAAACTAATTTATCAATTAATTTAAAATTTAAAAAGGTGAATAAGTTAATTATTTTATTAGCTGAAGGGCACAATTAACATTACAAAAAAAATAGTACAATAGTGTCATTAACCATCGTTTATAAGTATCAAAGACCTTTCGATTTTATATTAGTATAGATAAATGATCGTAATTTTTTTTAAGATATTACTCAACATCAAGAAATTTTATTTAGTATACTAAACGAGA
>NC_026148.1:6192820-6207007 GCF_000512975.1 Sesamum indicum | reverse complement strand
AGGTCCAAAACCACATTGATCTGTATAATTTTGGACCCAAACAAAACTGCTTGGACATCATGCAAAATAAATCCAAACATATCACATAATTTGGATATACAAACCCTATGTTTGAATTTTAAATATTTAAATTAAAATACCTTTCGAGGATATAATTTTCCTTATCAACATAAATAGTACAAAATTTTTTGGGGTCATTACCTATATATATCCCCGTCGTAAGAAATAGACCAGCAACGACTGTATCTTGTAATTTATGGTTCGTCGTTTCGAAACTAGTCCTTGAATTTTTTATACAATAAAATTAAAATAAATAGAAAAGAAAGAAATAAAATCCGTAGGCAATTCAACGTGCAAGAGAAGTATGGAAGTACAGTAAAATTTTTATACATTAATAATATCATGATTTTGTAATTTAAAGAGATTTTAATTAATTGGTAAATGAATAATTTATTAATTTAAAGAGTTTTTTTTTATTCAAACAAATCTACATTATTTTTCATGAATTAAATATTTACATTGTACAGCTAAATTTAAATTTTAAGAAGAAGCAAACAACAATAAAATCATATTTTTTTAATTTGTTTGAGTTATATTTGTAATTTTATAGAATTATTAATTTATAATATTGAATGAGCCATAAATTTATATAAGGATATCCCAAAAAAATTATTATTTTATTAATTTATTAAAATTATTAATTTAGATCCTGACTCAAGTTAGGACAAAAATAAATTATTAATTTGTCGAATATTAATTTATAAAATTTCTGCATTACTAGGTATAAATTCAAGCCCTTAAGATAGGTGAACCAACATATGAACACTAATCTAACCTAATAAGGGGTAGCAAATGGGCGGATTGGGTTGGGTTCAATATGGGTTAGGTTTAAAATGGGTTTGAACCAACGAGTTAAAAATGGATTGGATTGCAAATAGGTCGAGTTGGGTCGATAACATTCATTTTTATATTTAATATTTATAAAATTAAAAATTTCAGATAATAATAATAATAAGATTACAATATTTTTAATACTACTTATAATATAATATAATACAATTAAATTTATATTACTCGTTATTTAAAGTAATCAAGTTACATTAAAGATTCATTTATTAAATATATTATGAAAAGCTTGTAAAGTATTATAAAAAATACTGCATTTTTCGATATAAATCATGATATGAGTAGTTGTGCAATCAATTTCTCTATAATTCTTTTTAAATTTAAATTGTGAATTTTTAATCACAATAATAATAGTACATTTTAGTTTATTATAAATCATTATTACATATTGATATTTGATTATGTTCATTTAAATTTATAATATAATTGCATGCTGCCAGTTTATTTAAAAAAAAAAAAGAATTTTAAATGATCACATATGAATTGCAAGTTTTGACTATTTAATAAAATCATTCACTTTCCTTTAATTTGTTTCTCATTAATTTAAAAAATATAATTTACTAAATAAATTTTGTTTCTCATAAAGTTGCAAAAAGTTATAAATGTAAAAGTAGTTAATAAGACATAGTATAATTAATCAGTTTTAATGAACCTAAGACCCATTACCCATCTATATACATCACCAATCCACTTAAAATCCATCACCAACCCATATAGAATCCGTTATCAACCCGTTTAAAATCTATCACCAACCCATATATGACCCATAATAAATTCATGATTATAACTTATATTAATATCTTTAATCAATTCTATTATATTACTAAAATTACTTTTTATAAACTAATAAAAAATTAAATATGAAAAATCCATTTAGGACCCGTTAGAACTCATAATCTATCTAAATTTATTTAAATAAAATTGTATTAAACCCATATTAGAAAATTTTAAACGCAACCCAACTCAATTCTACCCAAAATTAGATGGATTGGTCTGGAAATATGAGTTTCGACCCATATTGCCACCCCTAAACCTAATTAAGAGGAATCCAAATTTGAGAAAATAAAATGTAAATTATATAATTTAAGAGTTGCTCAAGCAGAAATTGATGATTAATTAGGTTTAATATATTATATAAAAATTGCTTTTCCAAGTCGTACGTATAATTAAAATAGGGTTAATATATTAATAATTAATCAAGGTATGATGATTAAGCTAAATAATAATAATAATAATTATTATTATTATATTGTTGACTAAAATAATGTAAAAATAATGAAAGCTCTAGCTTGATTTGTCTTTAAGGATGTGAACAAGTAGAAAAATAAACAAGTAATTACATACTTAAAATGTTATCAATTAATTAAGGAATGAACAATTTAAGGTAACATGCTGATTTCAGATAAGCAAGTTGACCTTACCAATATTTTACAAAGCGAGAAAATTGCAATTTTGGTCCTAAAATTATAGTTTAATTTGCAATATTAGTCTCACATTTTCTGAAATAGTCAATATTAGTCCCACACTTTAAGAAAATGTTGCAAAGTTAGTCCAATTGCAAAAAGAAAAAATTGCAATGTTTACTTTGTAATATTTGGGACTAATTTTGCAACGTTTTTCTAAAGTGTGAAACTAATTTTACGATACCTTTCTAAAATATGGGATTAATATTGCAACGTTTTTTTTAAGTATGAAACTAAGGTTGACTATTTCAGAAAATATAGAACTATTATTGCAAATTGCCCTATATTTTGGGTTCAAAATTGTAATTTTTTCTTTCTAAACCTAAGTCATGATTGCTCATTTCTCTTTTTGGTCCACAATGTCTGCAACATATTATACAAACTTAACCTCACTAATATAATTAAAAAATCACCAGATTTGCCAAGAAAATGTATATTTTTCTTTCTTTCTTTCTTTTTTATAAGAAAAAAGTTGAATGAGAGTTAGTTCTCTAACTCTCCTTTTTGCGACGGAAATTCTAATTCACATCGAATTTAATTAGATTTGAACTATTTTATGCTAAATACAGTGTACTTATTATTTAATTGATGTACAATTTAGAGAAAGTGATTAATCACATAACAAATATATCACACTTGTCATGTGATTGATTTGATTCAGCCCAACTTGATACGAATAAAAAATTTTCGTGCTTGAAACTCTTAGTCTTTCTTTCATTAGAATAAGATGTTATTATTGAACCACTTACTCGTCTTCAAGAAGACAAATATTTCACTGTTAGGGTACATTATATTGACATCCCCTGAGATTAGGCCAAAATGCACAAGCACTTCTTATTTCTTACAAAATTATAGATATACCTTTTGAAGTTATAGTTGTTATTACGACTATACTCTCTATTCAAATGCAAAACTTACACAAATACATTTTAAAAAATATTACACTAACACCTCTAAGGGGTATAGCTCATGTAATTTTATAAAACATTAGGAAGTATTTGTATAATTTGGTCTAAATTCAGGGACTGTCAATGTAATATACCTAGCTTTTTGTGGGAGTAAAATATAAAAAAATAGAAAAAGGTAAAAAGGAATGGAAAGATATGTTATGGTTGGCAAGAACTGATGGTCCAAACTCAATGGGAAAAGTGATTGGGAACTAAAAGAAACATAACATGATTCAGCTTTTTTGATCATCTCAAGAAACAGAATTCAGCACAAACATTTTAGTAAAAGCCAATTATGGAAACCTTTAATCAACAATATTATGTATTTTGGGAAATTAAAATTAAATAAATAAAAATACAAGAGAGAGTTATAACCATAGACCAATACTACATATTATAGAAAATACTAATTAACTATAGTCTATATATATTATATTAATATTCAATAATTTATCATAATCTATATTTCCTTCATCTTATTATTATTTTTCCATAAAATGGATATTTTTTTTTCTAGAAACTATCGTTTTATTTAAAACAATAATGCGATACCATTAATATTTTCTGGGGGTAATTAATATTTTAAGGATATCATTAGAAATTTTTTACTCGTATAAAATAAAATCAAGATTTTGTTTAAAGATCATACGCTAATGATATTAGTGAGAGATATTCAGCGTGTTAATACTTGAATATATGAATATACAGTCCAAATCTTCTATAATAAATGATATTATATTCTGTATTTTTATTTAATATACATGGGACACATGTATATAAAAGATATATTGTATGTATTATATATGTATTTAAAAATGATCTGATATGCAGATAAAATGCAAAAGACATTATTATTTTGTAACAAAAAATACGAATGGATCATTATCAGATTCATAAACTCGATCAAGATTGAAGCCCGTCTCAAACTAAATATACAGTGATATATATGTGTATATATACACGCACTTGATAATCAGTCAACAGCCCAAATGCATCGAAGGTGTACTTAAGGTAAGTCAAATGGGCAAAACGAAATATATATATATATATATATATATATATGTCGATCTCTTTCATTGGATCGTGAATTTTTCATGAATTATATATTAATTACACTATAAATATATTATATTTGTTATTTAATTAATTTTAATTCGAGCAAACCAAATCGGAATTAAAGTTTCCAAAATTGCAGAGGTTAAAGATTCCTGAAACTGATGGGGTGTCTGTCTAATTAGTCACAACTCCTCATTTGTCATCATATGTCCTTATTTAATTCTTCGGTTACTTCCCAACTTCTGCATCATAACTCCATCATCATCATCATCATCATCTCTCTCTCTTTCCTTATATATATATATATAAATATTGATAAGTTCATCATAATGATGATGTTGGAAGTTGAAGAAAAATGATGGATGATGACATGATATCTTCTATACAAACGTTGGATAGGTGACATAATGTTCTTGGTATGAAACTTGGAATAACATAAAATAATGGGATATCGGTAATTATTTTATAATAATCTCTCTTGATATATAATATAATTACAATATTCTCTTATTATTTGAAAATTATAAAATCTCTCAGATTTTAATGTCTATATAGCAACAAGCCCATTTTGATAGATTTTTATCCGACTTAATTTTATGATGAATATTGACCAAAATGCCTTTTTTTAATTATGAATTATAGTATTATATATTTTTTAGAATTTTATAAAATATTTTTACAAACATTCCCAATGAATTATATACTTTACCTATCCTTAATTTTATATATTTTTTTAAAAAAAACAAACACAGTAAAATAGTAATTTTTATCCAAATTAATGACTACATAGTTACTTTTTATTTAAAGAGGCTTTTATAATTTTTCAAACAAAAAAAAAAGTATTCGTAATTATGCAAAAAAAATTAGGAGAGATAACTGCAATTTTCCCTAAATATAATATGAAATAAAATGGTTATGATTTTTGTTTTCTTTTTATGATGGTTTAAACTCATTAATGCAATTAACCATAAAAACATTTTATTTTAAAAACATGGTGACATCGCAATATTCAACTTAATTATTATTCGAGAAGATATATAATCCAGTAAGACATTTTATTTTTTGTTATATTATTGTTCAAACTTTATATATGTATACATTAAATGTAATAAAATTATAAAAATATAAAAAAATAATTCAAAAAGGACAATATATATACAACAAGGGGTACCCTAAAGCAAGCTTAATAATAATAATAATAAAATATAAAACAAACACTTCACCTTTAATCTAAAATAGTCAATTTGAAGAGAGAGAGAGAGCAAGTCCCAATGGTTGACTAATTTTTTATGGTATTTGATTTATTATATCATTTAATATATTTAATTTTAAAAATTAATTTAATATATTAATAATTTAAATAAACGAGATAAAGAAAAGGTTTAAGGCAATTTACTTTCCTTTGATATTGCAAATGAGTAATTTACACCTTATAGAAAAATAATATTAATTTACCCCGCTGTATTTTTAAAATTGAAGCGAATCTAGGGAGGTAAATTGCTATATTTTTAAAAATACATGGAGGCAAATTATTAACTTTTTTCTTTATAGGGGATGATTTGCTTATTTATAATATCACAAAGAAATTGCTTGTATTTTTTCCGACAAAAAAAATAACAAATTACTATATAAACATATGCACACCCACAATTATGAGACTAAAGTCCACAATCTTCTTGTTGGGAAAAATCCACCAGTAATTTGAACCAAAAAAAAAAAAATCTAATCAATTATTACAAAAAAACAGTTGGTTACGAAAACCCTTACACGTCAATATTACAAAATCAACAAATATATCTATAGATCTATGAATTACAATATATATATATATACACAGATCTATAAAAATAGTAATATAAAATAAAAACAGAAAAAGGGTTGGCTCAGTGAGCCAGATCCGAGGAGGAAAGCCCATAACCACTAAGGCCGGCAACCTAAAACACGCCAATAAGGCTCAATTACATAGATTCACTTAGGTTTCGACTTAGGAACTACAAAGAATCACTCAAAACCACTTAGGTTTTCACTCTCAACTTTACTAATTGAGTAAAACCTCATCAGCAACAAAAGAATCGAAAAAAAAAAAATAATGAAAATTACATGTGAATTATTATGAGTCTTTATAAATGATTTTATTAGATTCCAATAAATTTTGTTTATTGCAATGACATGCAAGTGTCATAGACAGACTATTAGTTACAGTTAGGACTAACGCTAATAAATCAATACAGATCTAATCTGCAATTAAATTATTGGCCCACTACTAATTTGGTGTGTATATATATTATTTAAATCAATTTTGAATTTCAAAAATTAAGTTAAAAAGAGGGAAAATTTGCATGGAAATATATATAAATGAATAGTAATACTTAATGTCACTTTCATAGTGGAGTTCATATGGAGTGAGATAATATAGGGCAGATGAGATGGCATACATAAGAGATAATCTAGGAACATTGTCAGAGTCTTCTCTTGTCATGAAAGTTTTTGCCTTTTTGCCTTTTTTTTTTTTATTTATTTCAAAGTAAAAATGTACATATATTTTCCTTCTTTTTCTTTTTTCTTTTTTTACTGATTCATACACTGATTTTTGGGGTCTTGATGTATTCTCAGCTGTAAAAATGTTGGAACACACACACACACACACGTTTTACATATATACATATATATATATTCAGACACAAAACAGAAAAGGAAAAAATATGAGGCATGAGTGTGTATGTGTGTGTGTATATAAAAACAAAGAGTTGATACCCGACTACAATTACTTCACCTCAGTTTCTTCTTCCTTCTCTGACACCCATCAACCTTTTCTCTTTCCTCTGTAAGTCTCTCTCTCTCTCTCTCTCTTCTTGTTTATATTGCAGATTATTTATTAAATAAATTATATATTTTTTTATTTTTTTTTTACTTTTGTATGATTTCAAGAATGCAATTTTCTTGTTTTGTTGTTGTGGGTCTTGAGAATCTGAGCTTATTTCATGCAAGAATATTGGAATAAAGATTGTTTTTTTTTTAATTTTTTTTGGTGTGTGTTCATGTGGGCTTTGACTACAAATGCTGTGTATGTGCTTATCTTGATGTGCATGTGTTGATTCAAGTGATCTGGGCCATGATCTTTTTTGCTTCTTGATCCTCATCAATGGTGAGATTTCAATCACTTTTGCCTGATGTTTATTCTTTGAATATTTCTGGGTTCAAAGATTTACATGCAACATGATGATTTAATGCTTGTAATGCTGCAGAAGGTTGGGTGTTTATGATTCATATGATGCATGTTGATTACCTCATTCTAATTGTGTATTTTGAAAAGTTGTTGAGTTAATGTTAATGAGAGTTGTTAATTGGCTACCAAACAACTGTGTGTGTGTGTGTTTTTCCCCAGAATTTTTTTAATTCCTTGTGATTGTGATCAAATCTAATTGTGAGATTAATGATCAATCGAGGAAATTCTCAATTCATTTGGCCTTTTCTTTTCATGATTATATGGAGCAGCGTGGTTTGTAGTCCAATGGCTCTTTATCGGCTCGAAAAGGATGGAAGAGAGCTGAGAATCCATGAAAATGCAGATGAACTTAGAAGCAACTTGGCCGAGTATATCGCGGACCTGTCGGAGGCTTCGATAAAAGAACGTGGTACATTTGCCGTTGCTTTGTCCGGTGGCTCACTCATTACCTTGATGGGGTATGTAATTAAGTTTGCTTTGTCTCTTATGTTTTCTGGTGATTTGCTGTTATCCTTAAACAATTTTGAGCTTCTTGCGGTGAGCAGAAAACTCTGTGAAGCGCCTTACATCAAAACCATTGATTGGGCCAAGTGGCACATATTTTGGGCGGATGAGCGGGTGGTCGCCAAAAGTCATGCTGATAGCAACTATAAGCTTGCAAAAGATGGTCTCTTTGCTAAGGTATCTTTCCAGTTTTTCTGGGGTGTTTCGTGGCCGTTGTCTGTTTCTGTGTCAGTTTCCGTTATTTGGATGACGTTCTGTTTGACCAACGCAGTCGAATTTCATGTTCTGTTTGTCTCAATCCAATCATTACCTTTCTAGCCTCAGTATTATCGGTGACAGTGGCACTACATTGGGTCGATCTTTACCTTCTGAGCTAACATGGGGACCGATGTTCTGTAGAGGACTTGCAATTGACATCATGTCGTGCTCTGTTTCAGCAGAAATCGCTTGCATGGTTTTGTTATCTGATACAGAATTTAATATATCTTTGTTGTCTTCATGTCATTAATTTGAACGGAAGCATGCGAATAACTAAAGATGGAAACTTCAATTATATCTCGATAACCATTTTAGTCGTTACAGTTAATGTGTCTGATATAGAAATCTACCAGTCAAGAGAGTTGCTTCTACTTATAGTAGTAACAATATTTAGGTTTATCTACTATTTATTTCACCGGAACTCCCTCTTGACAGCATTCAACTAACAACTTGTACGTGTCGTTAATGAGATTTTCATTAAAGGGTCGGTGAAAAGTGAGTGCAAATAACGCAGATGCCTTCCTCTCAACTCTCAAGGACTCTCACCACATTTTATGTATTACCATTTCTGAGCTTGAAATATCCGATACTTTTCCAATAAACCGAATGTGATTAACTGCTCGTTACTTGATGTCAAAATGTCACTTTAGTCGAAGACTTTTGTCCTGCTGACTGTTTCTTGTAGGTCAGCACAGTCTGATTTCTCAGTGATAGGTTTAACAGATGCATATGACTCAAGGATTTCATTATTGTTTTTAAAATTATCGTTTGTGCTATGTGAAAAGTGTATGATCTATTCTCTCTTAGTTCCTTCGTATCTCTCTATTCAGTCTTAGTTCCTTCATATCTTTCTATTGTCTCTTTCAACTAAATGCTTTATTTAATGCAGATTGATCATATGCTTGATTACTATTTCAGGTGCCTGTTATATACAGTCATGTGCACTCCATCAACGACACAGTGAGCGCTGAACGAGCTGCTGAGGACTATGAGTTTGTCATAAGGCAGCTCGTCAGGACTCGTGTGATCAACGTCTCTGAGATCAACGACTGTCCTAAGTTTGACCTTGTCCTCCTTGGAATGGGACCTGATGGGCACGTTGCATCTCTATTTCCCAATCACTCGGTGCTTAGTGAGAAACTGCAATGGGTGACTTTCATCACTGATTCACCCAAGCCCCCACCAGAGAGAATTACGTTTACGTTTCCAGTCATAAACTCCGCCTCCAATGTTGCTGTGGTCGTCACAGGTGGCGGCAAGGCCGAGGCTGCACACTTGGCAATCGATGATATTGGTCCTGACCGTCCAAAATTGCCTGCAAGAATGGTTCAGCCTACCCAAGGGAAGTTGGTATGGTTTCTGGATATTGCAGCTGCTTCCAAACTTGACAGCGCTAGTTTCTGGGAGTAGGATCGAGTTTGAGCGCTTCTGCGGAAGCCTAGTTTTGTATATGTAGCGTTGGAATATGGAAACTTTGGTACTTGGTATTCTCCTCTATGGTTGGAGCTCTTTGCTATCTTTTTGACTTAGTCTTACGAAGAAAGTAGCAAGAAGTTCAAAGGAAGAAAAATGTTATTTAGTTAAGCCAATCTTTTCAATTGTTCTTCCTCTCTGCGTATTAAATTGAATCTTCTATTGCATAATTTTGACAAATATAACCAAAGATCTTGAGATTGAAAGAAAGTAATCAAAAAGTTGAAGTAAATGTAGTAGGAGTTGTTGTTCTTACATCCATGAAAACCTGTCAGTGCAGTAGGCTCAATGCAGCTGTAGCATTAACTTGCACGTTTATGGTTCCTGTGCTATCACCATACCTTACCAGTATGTTTCATCTAAAGACTCGTGAATCAAACAATGCATCGCTAGTCCTAAAAAGAATAATATTGAAAAAGACGGCATAAAGTTCCACCCCGTCTGGGAGATGTAGTGCAGAATGGCATGCATGCAGCAGAATTTTTATCTCTGTCAGCTTGAAGGAACCAAGGTTCTGTACTCCCTTTCTGTTATTGATTTTATGCCATTAGGATCAGGAACTACATCTTCCATGCCTTCTTTGGCGGGGAAGCCAAGACTTCGTGCCTGTAGCCATTGGTCTATGACGCCGCAGCTAATGGCGTACTTGACCGTGCGTTCCAAGTAGCCTTTATCAGAGATGAGATGTGGTTGAAGAGTCAACATTCTCATTATGCCTGAACCAAGACCAAGGAAATCAATCAGCTCAGAGGACTGAATTGCCAGAGTATGGCAGAGAAATGGCTAAATATCAGAACTGAAACTACATTGAATAAGATGCATAACCATACCGCCTGAGAATTCCACACAGAAAAGAGTAAGTAATTGGGAAGAACAGAACAGTTCGAATTACAATGACGACAATTCACTTCAAACCATAATTTTATAAGAGTGAGCCCTTTAACACGAATGTCGTAGACAAAACATTCAGAAACAAATACAGATAGGTTAAGTAACGGGGCAAAGTTTGGTTTTAGTAGGAAAATTACGCAATGCTTCAATGAAAATGTTGGAAAAAATTGCTGGAACTAATGATAACATGAGAAACGTATCCAGATTCGCAATGGATGAAAAAGGGATTTACATAGAAGTTCTTAAGCCCCAAAATAATATATACTAATGAAAATTAAGCAATGCAACAAACAAAGTGCAGGATCATTTTTTTCCCTGCTACAGCGCTCCTTGCATCTCATGGCTTCTGAGGCAGAATAATAATGCATGCAGACCGGAATTCTATTGTCCAAGATATTTTGCAACATATTTATTTATCTATTTATTTTCACAACAGAGTTTAATGAATAATATGAAGTTCTTCTGAGACCAACGGATTCAAGAGACTGTTGAAAAGAAAAGAAAGTAAAAAACATCCACCAGCACCTGATTGGTGATTTTGTTGAACTTCTTATTGCAGCCTTATATGACGTTATCATGAAAGCGACAAACTGGACGCTATCTACAAAATTTGTCTTGGCACAACTTTTCACACAAAGAAGAACCTGAAGTATGACGTCTTCTAATGGTAACCAACAGTTAAGGAATCTTGTCAATCTTGACATTAATCACTTTATGCTTGAATTGGCAATATTTATCACTAGATTATCATACCGTACGGCAAAGGCATGTTTCTGGAAGTTTGTGAAAATGTAAATTTACTTAACGATTGACTGTTCCAGCAGTAACAAACATGGAATGTACCATAGCAAAGATTGGATGACTCCACTCAAAGTCTAAGTATCCGTTTGGCATGCTTTACCTGCTACAATACCATCTCCAGATGCAGACATGTCGGAAGTATAAGGAGTAAGGGCTGCGTCCTCCATTCCATGTACAGCACCATTATGCTCCTTAGTGTAGTAATGTATCTTTGAAGTTCCATTAGTCACAAACAAAACCTTGAGATCATCATGCCAGAGCTGAGAAACAACTTCTGGTGCATAGTGGGTGAACTTAGATCTATCATTATCTCTGGTATCAAAATTTTCCGATGGTGTTATCCCACAAAGAAATTCCAGCTCTTGCTTGGTGACCTCAATAATATCAGATAGATTCCATGCTTTCTGTATGAACATCTTGGTTTCTTCACTAGATTGCCAAAGTGGCAATGGAAGATTGAGATCGTAAAAGACAACATTTCCTAGCCTTTTGGCAATCTTGACAGCTTGTAATGTGGTCGACCTCATATTCCTGTCCAGGAGGCTGAAAGTGTTGAAGTAAAACATTTTTGCCTGAATCGTTAATTGCTTGTCAGTACACATATAATCTTTGACATCAAGCATGTACCGGAACATATGATGAACACAGAAAGTGAGAGAAAGAGAATTTGGAAGTATCGCCTAGTTTCACTTTTAATATGCACTGAAAAGGTTATACATATGCATAACACATCATAAACAAACACAAAGAGTTGCCTCAAGATCCATCCCCCTCCCCCCACCCCCAACCCATCTACAAGCCCAAAACAGTACATTACACGAAAAGGAGACAATGAAAGGATTGTGAGTCTATCACGAATTAAAACAAAGATATCTTACCTCTTTCAACACATCAATATTGATCTCAGACTTCGAAAAACAATCCTCTGCGCATGGTTTGACACTAGTCATCCTGAAGCGACCTCTCTTACCAATTTTCATCTGTGATACAGCTGTAGCCTTCTTATTATCAATCCGTACTGATCTTGTTTGGACATTGTTGATGTTTAAAAAATAAAGTAGCGACTGACCGAATGCATCATCCCCAAGCTTCCCCATGAAGGCAACTTTTCCTCCCAAACTTGCAAGAGCCACTGCAACATTACTTGAACATCCTCCAGATGCCCTAACAAATTTCTCAGGCTCCCACAGAGCCTCTTTTTTCCGATCATGGATTTCATAGTCAATAAGTCTGTTAGCTTGTCTTCCAGCGGGCACAAAAGCATGTTGGGCTGCACCAAAACAACAAACCAGTGGTGGCCATCCATAAGTAAAGCTTATATCCTCTCCATCATCTATGTCAAACTCCAATTCTTGTTCACTGTCTTCATCCATGGTTAGAGCAAATGTATCCCCCTCAACATCACTAAATTCTGTCTCACTGCCTTGACTATCCATACTGTCAGCCTTCTTCTTTCGTCTTCTTTGCCTTGTCACTTTTTCAGCTGCTTCTCCTTCCACAGTCTCCAATTCTGATGGAGCTGCACGTAATCAAATTGGAACTTCACAATTCAAAATTCTGTATGCAATGGACAAACTTACCAATTTTGAAGAAATTTCCACTAAATTTACACGGTCTAGCGGAGATTGACCTTTCTTACGAGTTCTGGTTTGGGTTTTCCTGGAATTCTCCTCTGAGCCTGAAGTCATTAGAATTTCCTCATCTCTGGCATTCCCATTGGCTGCAGGATTTTCATCTGGAATCTCCATCACTTTTTTCCTGGTTCTTGCAGAAGCTCGTTTACTTGTTCTACGAATCTTTTTCTCTGTACTCCCTGGTTCTCCATTCAGTACCTCCTGAGCTAACGAGTCAGTCAGTTTGTCTCTGGAGACAGCCATAACTACTTTTCTATTTACTCTACAATCTTGAATTTGTACTAGGTTCATATAAGGGAAAGGATTTCCATTCAGGTGCCACCTGCATATCCTGCACAAGCAAAAAGTGATAGAACTCTCAATACTCTTACATCACCCCAAATCTCCAACCATCTATTTCATAATACAAGCACTCCTATGGAATTCCGTATTCTGCAAAACATAAAAACTATCTTTATTTGTTAATCTCTTCTAAATTATGAAGCTCTGCCTTGCTTTCATTTTCAACACAAAAATTCAAGAGTATAGACATAAACAGACGCAAAAACAAGAATTTAACAACAAAAAACAAGGCCAAGATTCCGATGAGCCAATCCTTCTCTTGTTATATGCTTTTTGGTTTTGTGTCATATAAAATCCAGAACTAAAGCATAGCCATGAAGCTAAGATGATTTCCTGGTGTAAATATCTTTGTAAAGGGAAAAAGGTGAAGAAAGAGAACCTGGGCACTAGTGAAAACTGTGTGAAAGACAATGAAGCCATTGTATGGATTTCTCAAAACCCAAAAACTCCAGCAATGGGTTTTAGGGAACAGACTAAAGTACTGAAGAACTAGATAATTTTGATTTTTCTCATCTGGGGTTTTAATATTTTAGCAGCTGACATTTGATAATATTCAGAATGACTGTTATGTCCTTCCTTATCCCCAAATTCCACAATCTGCCCCTAGGTTTCAAATTTGCAGTTTTTTACCCACACTGCACTCCCATTGAAAAGCTCCTCTTGACTGTTATAAATATCCTAAATCT
>NC_026148.1:6190781-6192800 GCF_000512975.1 Sesamum indicum | reverse complement strand
TGAACATAACTCTCTCTTGGTTTTTCACTTGTTTTCTTGGGATCCAGATGGTATGTTTCTTATACATACGAACTAAAAGAATTGATTTTGGTTAGTGGATATGCTTTTTCTGCTCTGTGTGATTATGGAGCTCAATTAATGTGCATAATTTCAGGTGGGATTGCAGGATTATCGAGAATAGAACATTGGGTCTTGGTGAAAAAACCATTCTTGAGATGAATATTATCAAACAGCTCCGACCCATCAAACAGGGGGCTAGAGCTGCTAAGAATTCATTTAAAGGTGATTTCTTTACTCGTTTTATTGAACATTTACCGATTAAGGTTCAAAACCTTTCATCCTCATGGGGTCCATCGCGTAAGTGGTGCATGGGTTCTGCTTGTTTCTGGTCAAATGTCTCAATTGTAGATCAGCTTACTGCACAATTATCCGCGCGTGTGTGTGTATATGCGTGAAGTTGTAGCACAATTCTCCTATCTTTGTTAAACGTGATGTAAATAGTGTTTACCTGTAGGGGCTCTGTGATATGGGGTTATGATTGCTAAATGGATTGATCGTTGATTTTAAAGGGAATTTGGTTTTCTTCAAGGAAATTGGTGATGCAGAAAGGCATAGTAGGCGAACTTGAATCAGGCTGTCTTATGTGCTGCAGTAGTTCTGTTATGCTCTAGAAAGTTTGATTCTCTATTTACTAAACATTGGTGATGGCTGTGGAGTGGTTTATTTGAATTGTTGGCAATTGGGACATTATTGGTATAGTGTTTAATATCTTGCTCTGGTTTTGATCTTCTCGTAGCAGCACACGGGTGTCTTTTCCATTTTTATCATGATAGTTCAGTGGAAGTTAACAGTGAAGAGCAGGAAGTGGTAATTGCTCTGGGAAGTAATGTGGGGGATAGACTTCATAATTTTGAAGATGCCTTGGAACGGATGAAGAAATCAGGCATCCAGATCAAAAGGCATGGTTGCTTATATGAGACCGAACCTGCTTATGTAACTGATCAACCTCACTTTCTTAACTCCGCTGTTAGAGGAATTACAAAACTCGAGCCACATAAATTGTTAGGAGTTCTGAAGGAAATTGAGAGGGACATGGGTCGTACTGCTGGCATTAGGTATGGTCCTAGGCCAATTGATTTGGATATTTTGTTCTATGGGAGCCAAACGGTTAATACTGATACTCTTACCATACCGCATGAAAGAATTTGGGAGAGACCTTTTGTAATGGGCCCATTGGTCGATCTACTGGGATTTGATGCAGATAATGATACAATTAAATCTTGGCATCAACTTTCAAGACATTCCGGTGGACTTTTTGAGGCATGGGAGAAACTGGGTGGTGAGTCGCTTATCGGGAAGGATGGGATGAAAAGAGTATTGCCTGTCGCGAATCAGTTGTGGAACTGGTCAACAAAAACATCTATCATGGGTATTCTTAATGTGACTCCTGATAGTTTTAGTGATGGCGGGAAGTTCTTATCTGTTGAGTCAGCTGTTTCTCACGTCCGATCCATGCTGACAGAAGGCGCAGATATCATTGATTTAGGTGCACAATCGACCCGACCAATGGCATCTAAGCTCTCTCCTGAACAAGAATTGGATAGACTAATCCCAGTGTTGGAAGCTGTCACAAATATGCCTGAGATGGAAGGAAAGCTAATATCTGTGGATACTTTTTATTCACAGGTTGCCTTAGAAGCCATCAACAAGGGGGCTCATCTAGTAAATGATGTATCGGCTGGACAGTTAGACTCAGACATGCATAATGTGGTTGTGGCCCTTAAAGTTCCCTATATCGCAATGCACATGAGAGGCGATCCATCTACAATGCAGAATCATGAGAACCTGGCGTACAACAATGTTTGTGTAGATGTTGCATCCGAGCTATACATGCATGTTAGAGATGCTGAGTTATCTGGTATCCCTGCTTGGAGGATAATTATAGATCCTGGGATTGGATTCTCTAAGAATACGGAACAAAATCTGGACATTCTTATGGGATTACCAGCCATTCAGTCT
>NC_026148.1:6153209-6190771 GCF_000512975.1 Sesamum indicum | reverse complement strand
CTGTATCTCATGCTCCACTACTGATAGGACCTTCCAGAAAGAGATTCTTGCGGGAAATTTGTGGTCAGCCGACTGCAGCTCAAAGAGATCCAGCGACCATTGCTGCTATCACTGCTGGGGTTATGGGCGGCGCAAATATTGTGCGAGTACATAATGTTAGAGATAATCGAGATGCTGTCAAGCTCTGTGATGCCATGCTGCAAAGGAGAAGAAGAAACAGTGTTTGATGGAATCATATCATCCACTGCATCTATTTGCTTCTTGAATTTGTTGTGTGCCTCCACAAGTAAAGATTGAGATGCTGCCAAGTGCAAGACCAATTCAAACAACACCCTATTGAGATTTATGTAAAATCTGCATCAATCGAAAGGGGAAACTTTTCATTTTTGATTTTATGGAAACCAAAATAGATTGTACTTTCGAAAATATTTAGTTTCCTTTGAAATACTTCCTTTTTTCTTAAGTTTCCTACCAAATTTCTGAGTTCCATAGGACAACTTTTATTTTTCCTAACTTTTTAGCGAAAGATTTATTTCGTACTTTAAGCTACAAATATATAGATTCTTGTGTCACTTATAGCTATTTCATTTAATAATAACTAATCTAATATTACGCTAAGTTAGTCATATTGTATACATATATGTAATGTAATAAACATATTTTATACCACAAGGCTAAAAGAATAAATACCATATTATTGTTTCGTTTTAATAGCAATTACATCAAATAATAACTTCAAATATATAGTTACACTGCACTAAAGTAAAGGGATAATTGCGTAAAACCCCTTTGTACTTCAGAAATTCGGCTAAAAACTCATCGTATTAAAGGTATACGCAAAAAATTCCGTCATTGTACTTAACAACGTCAATTTTTTTTAATGATTTGCCCATTATGCCCTTGTGTTAGTAGCCATTGATTTTTCATAGCTAAAAATAAACGGCTTAGATCTTAAGTATTTATAAAATATATTTTTACCCCAATTATACATATACACAATTATATGTAAAATTAAATATTATAATATATAACATATACAAATAATCAATATAATATATATTATATATGTATGTATGTATATATTTGGCGTCGTCGGCCGTCGCCCCAAATTTGGGAGGGCGACATCGCTTGTCGCCACCTAGATCTGATGTCCTCCCAAATTTGGGCGACTACACCACGATCCGACGCTTAGTCCACCCAAATATCACGGAGAGACGGGCGGTGGAGGGTGGGAGGCGGAGGCTGGGGGTGGAGGCTGGGAGGCGTAAGCGGGGACAATGGGGTGGCTAATGATTGGGGGGTGAGCGGTGGGGGGACGATCCCTTTTTTTCTTTTTTCTTTATTTATTTTTTTTGTTGATTTATCAATTTGTTGTATTTTTTATTTTGTAAATTTAAATTTAATGAATTAGTTTAATCATGTACTTTTTATGTTTAAAAATATTATATTAAAACTTTAAATTTATTTATTGTAATTTATATATTTAATATAATTTTAATATATATCCAACATAAAAATTAAATGAACTAATAATATTTTAGAACTAAAATCATGTATTTTGATATTAAAAACTTACAAATAATATTAAATAATCTTAAAAATTTAATATTTTTGTATGTAAAATATTTTAATTTGATGTAATAACATTATCTACATATAAAAAATGATGAATACTACTTTTTTTATATTTATCATATTTTTACAACAAAATATGAAAAATATAAAGAATAATTAAACAATATTGATAGGGGCAATTTTGTTTATTCGAAAAGGAAAAATATTGAAAATGAATAAAAGTTATGCCATTTGCATGTCCAACACCTGTGCACAACTCAATTTTTTTGATGGAGATGGTCTTTTTTGCAGGGTTTATAATTATACAGGGTCTCTTTTGGCTATTTTATTAACATAGGTAAGTATTTAGCAATTTTTCTTTAACACTGAGCCATATTATGCAATTTTTCCTAAAATAAATTATTTTTTAGTTTAGCTGATATGAAATTGAAGTAGATATGCCTGAATTAAGAAGAAAAAAGTAATATGTTTAAATTTTATGACTACAAAGCACTAATACTTCGATAATTCTTACACTAAGTTGATTCGACATTGTATTTATCTTACTCAATTTTTATTTTTTATAATTGCTTAGTGACTTCAGTATACGAATGCTACCATATTGTTTGCAGGTCTTCGTTTTGAGACTTGTGAAAATTAGGGCCGAAGATCTGAAGTTTAATATAACCAAACGAGAAACTTTTTGCTCGCATTAAGTCACAATAATTGTGAGAAACACAAAGCTAACACGTGAGACTAATAAAAACATCAAATAGTGGAATAGAGAAGCAAAAGCTATTGACTCTCAAGTGGACGACACCCAAGTTGCAAGTGGTACCAGGTTCTCCTTGGCCCCTCTCAGTTGTCGAGCAGGAGGCTCATCTGGTCCTGCCACGTTTAGGGAGTCCCGATAGAGAGAAAGGAGGTGAAGAAGTAATTGTGGATGAACTCTTTCCTAATTGCTAGACCCCGACTATAGATGAATATGATGGAACCATTAACCCTCAAGAACAGTTGTCTCGTTTTGAGAACATAACTCTCCTCCATCGTTACACGAATGGGATCAAATGTAGAGAGTTTGTCACCACGTTTGCCCGGACAACCCAACAATGGTTTAACAACGGCTTATTGGCTCAATCAAGACTTTTCAGGCATTCGGTGCTCTATTCTTACACCAATTTTCTAGCAGTAAGCGACATCAGAAGATGGCTTTAAACCTCTTCACGTTCTTATAGAAGGAGTTAGAGTCTCTGAGGGACTACCTTCAGGCTTCAATGCTGTTGCCTTCAAAGTCGCCTCAGCCAGTCTGGAGGTTTGGCAGCACTTCTCCTAGGGTATTAGATGGAGACTTCTTCAAATCCTTAGAAAAGAAGCCGACCTTGGACTTTCACAACCTCTTGAACTGAGGAGAGAAGTACATAGAAGCATGAGCTCCCAAGAAAAGGGCCGAGGGGAGAAGAGGAAGGACCATAAGGAGGAGGACTCCTCCCAGAAGTTAAAAATCGAGTTTCAGGATAAGAAACCCCCTTCAAAGGGATACCCCTCATACACGTCTTTGAGTGCCCCCGTCATTTAAGTGCTAATGGTGGTGGAAGAACGGTCGAGTGTCCTACCGGCCTACCGTATTACCCCAAAAACTTCTTCGAAGGAAAGCCTTTCCACGTTAGTATACGGGATAGATCTATCATCCATGCTAAATTGGGGATGCCCTCTCTTTGTCTGGGGAGCGGATTGCAAATCAGTCTTGCCCTGTGAAGGGGGTTTTGGTAGGGGGATCTCTTCTTCTTTGGAAGGTTCTTGCTAGCGGGGCAAGGTCGCAACAAGCTTAGGCATAGGTTCCTTGGGGCATCTACCTCCATGGCAGCAGGCTCATTGATGGCTAGGGACCCCTTCACTTCCTACATCAGGGTCCCCAATATGGTCTCCATCTCTTCATTTGAAAAGAACCTTCTTGCTATGTTATTGAGCAATTTGAAAAAATTCATAAGCAGGTAAAAAGTTGAGCAGCTCGGTTACCTGAGTCTATTAGGGCCTCCTCTATAGCAGGTCTCTCGAGGGTTGATGTGAAGCGATTTGGGACACCTTCTATAGCCGCTTCAGGGTTCAAAAAAGTGACCTCCACCTTAGAAGGGGAATACCCCTAGGCAATAATTTGCCATTGGCAGCTAGCCATTTCCCTTTGGAAATCCTCCAACTGTTTATAAATAGGAAGACAACTTTCACAATTTGACTCCAAGATAACACTGACCATTCCCAGAGTTAGGAAACCACAAGTGAACATCATTAGCCGTATCCTACAGAGCCTCCTCTTGACCCTTGGTAAGATCCAACAACTGTTGATTTTAGCTTCTTAGCTTGATTTTCTACTTGATAGTATCTCACCACGGCCTCCTTCAACTTGGACGCATCAGTGGCCAAGTGTGATGCCCATAGATTATTATAAATAATTAAAATACTAATTGATAATTATTATAAAAAATTAAAATAGTTATAAATAAATTATATATTGAAATTTAAATATATTAAGATTTTTGAAGGGATTATTGGATTTTTATAAATTGTTGGGGCCAAATTATGTGAATTAAGAGATCAAGGAACGTAATGAAAATTTCAGAAAAAAGTTTAAATTCAGTAAAAAAGACAAAAAGGAAACTGAAGTGGCTGCCAACCCCACCGCCTCACCCTTTTAATTACACAAACAAACACAAAACAAAAACACACATATGCAAATTTGCACACAATTCCACACATACACACACGCACTCATATGGAATTGACGAATAGGTCCCAAGGTATTTTTTTTATTTTAATTATTATTAATTTATGCAATTATCTTATTTGATTAATGCATTTATTAAATATAATCTATATTGTCTGATGTATGTTTAACTGAAAAATATAATGAATTTGACTATTTATAAATTAGTGATAAATTAAATATCCCATTTTTTTTAAGAATTTTATGGTGGGATAGTTAAATACTTGATTTGTTAGATTTAATCATTACTATATAATTTACTTAATTTCATTGAGCCTATTAACCAAATACTTACTTATATGTACTGGTATTTAATTAAGTTCTATAGTACTGAGGAATTGATAGAGAACTCATTGAAATATTTAAAAATAATATTTGAGAAATATGATATTTATTAAAAAGGAATACGAGATTCTTGTAATAATTTGATTTAAGGATGTTATAAAGAACAATAGTTATAAAAATATGAGAGATTTGATCAAATGAACTCTTAACAATTAATTGATTAATTTGATATATATGTTGGAAAGTTTAGAATGCCTAGTTATGACAAGAAAATGAAATGGAGATTTCAGTTTCCTATATAAGAGAAATATTAAAAGATTGGTGAAATTGTACAAATATTATTTAATTTTTAACTCAGCATTTATGATATTTTCAATATATTGATTCTATGCATTATAATTTATTATAGGGCGTGAAGATAAAGTAGAGGATTGAACAGCTCTTTGTATTAATATAATCATATCGAAATTTGAGATAAGTATAGTTAATCGGATTAATATGTGGATATATATACTTATTGTTGGTATACTTGACTGTTAATTACTGTCATTTATCTAGATTATGTTATTGACCAGTGAAATTGTTATTATGTGCTTATTTGTGATTGTGTTGTACGAAAATCCGATGAATGATTGTGTGATAGTATATTGACTGTTAAATGAAATTGAATGATGAATTTAATGATGTTGATGTTGTGAATTGAAATAAAGAGATAACTTACCTAACTTTGGGGGGAGGGTGCATACTACAATGGCTTATGATGATAGGATTAATGACGAGCTGTGTGCTATCATTGATATCAATGGAGTTGATGTTATATTATACACGCTATGTGATACATTATTGATAATGTGACATATATACGAGCTGTGTGATGAGATTGATTGGGGTATCATATGAGCTGCGTGCTGTGTGATACTAAAAAAACAAAAAGATGAGATATTGAGATTGAGCTGATGATAGACGAAAAACACCATTAAGTGATGCACTCCAACTTGGGTAAGCACGGTCGTAAGAAAATAAATCATGACATGGGATATTATATTGTGGATTGATATATAATTGTTGGTATATGTTACTTCTTATGTTTGTTGTCATTTCGTGGCAAATACCTATTGGTGGTGTCATTACATGAAATTTTATTTACTATGCGCGTATATATACATATATATATATATGAGCTGATTAGCTATACTTATTGAGTAGGCAATTCATTCCTTTCAACATATGCTTAGGGAAATTGGTCATTATGTCTGCTAAATCCTCGATGGAATCTCCTAATTCTCTCTGTTCTCTCTCACACACTAGCAACCTCACAAAACACACACTACTACCTTATACACGGCGGAACTGTTGGTAGTGTTGGCGAGGCGGTGGCATCCTACGATGAAACTGATGGTGGTGTTGGCGAGAAGGCGGCGTCCGACGTCGATGATGATGGAGATGTTGAAGATTGCTGTGGAGAGGGCGATCCAAGGAGCGACAATGTGCTTGACGGAGCTTTTTTCGTTGATGCGGACGACGGGGAAATTGGTTCCATGGTCGCTGCTACTCGCGATGGGGAATCTTCCATGGCAGCGTCTGCTCTTTGATGGCCCGGTGGATGAGGCTGATAGGTGAGGCAACCATGGACGTACCTATCTAGGGTTTGACAGCACTGCAATGGTGATGAACGAGGCTGCGCTTGACAACATTGAACGAGAATGAGTTTGTGATGTTTTCAATATCCATGAATTCCTCCAACTAGTCTACAAGGTGATTGAGATAGGGGATCATGACTCCATAGTTGCGTTGGCGAATTTGAAAAAAAAAAAAAAAGGGAGGAAGATTTTGGTGTCCCCGTGGCTAAGCCCTAAGTCCCGTCCGTGGATGATCACCTGTTGGCGAGGGGGCTTCGTATGGCATGTAGGCGATTGTTAGCGCTGGGGAATGGACCTACAGCGACACCAACGATAGCGCTGCCTTTCGTGGCGGCATCACCCATGCTTCCAAACCCTAACCCCGCTAGGGTTGTGAACTTGGCGTCGCGATCTGCAACAGCTGCTCCGGTGATGAACTCTAATCATGCAACGAGCGCGCCGGTCGTGACTGCTGAGGTTGAGGTAGGCCAGCCGGAGATTATGCGACCAGGCACTATTCAATCCATGAGTTTGTCGATCGTGGCTGAACCGATCCCACCACCCGAGGACACGAAGGTGAATTCCTTCCCTACTGGTTTGTTTGTTGTAATATCCCTTTACGTACTTGCATCAAAATTCCTATTGTTGATGATAAGATTGCACATGCATTTAATAAATCTTCACGTAAAATATTGTCGTATATTGCTTCTTTCATGCAAAATGGCGAGGTGATTGTACGCCCGACTTTGGAAGCTATTCGTGATGGGTCTCGGAGGTGGAAAGCCATGGCTGTTGGGTATTTCCTGGGTAAATGACTATACTTCCACCACTTGAAGGAGTATGTTACATCGATTTGGCCGGCTCTTCGAGAGGTTACCGCCACTGATGGTTTTTTCTTTTTTCAGTTCAAATTGATAATTGATATGGAGGAGGCGATAGAAGGAGGTCCTTGGTTGTTCCAAGGGCAACTGGTTATGCTTCAAAAATGGGAACCTAGAATGGTGATGCGAAAGCTTAAACATACGCAAGTCCCACTCTAGATTAAACTCAGACATCTACCTATTGAACTATGGATGATGGAGGGACTTAGCACAGTGGCGAGTGGAGTTGGAAAGCCGTTGTATCCTGATGCAATCACTAGAGCATGCACGAGACTAGACTTCGCTCGTGTATGCGTCATGCTTGACATTAGCTCTAAGCTACCGAAGCACATTATTATTATGACACTGGATGACGATGGAGGTGAGTCACCGTGTAAAGTGAATGTGGAATATGAATGGTTGCCACCTAAATATACTACTTGTATGAGCCTGGGCCATCCTTCGAAGGATTGCTCGTTGAAAAAAGCCTCAAGTCTCGATCTATATTCCTAAAACTGGCCCAACTATGAAGTCGTCCGCCTCGGTTAACAAGGAGGGGGCCACTACACATCAGCTAATCGTATATGAAACTCCAATTTCACGTGGTCATAGGGATGGAGGGGGTAAGGGTAAGGAATTAGTCATCTATAACACTTTTGATGCACTTAATCTCCTTGATGATGAAACAGATGATATTACTCGGGGTTCTAACGCAAGTAGCCCCACCAGTGGTGATCCATGTTGAACGTCGCTTTATGGAATGTGTGTGGCCTGAACAAGAGAGACCATCAGCTAGCTCTGAAAGATCTCATAGCTGAGTTTAGGTTACAATTCCATGGTCTCTTAGAAACTCGCATTCACATTAATAATATCACTCGCATTCAGTCATTGATTTTTCCTCAAGGGAAGTGGTTTTTTGATCCTATATCTGCTGGTGATTGTATTTGGATTACATGAGATGATGACCTACTTTATATTACTGTGATTAACCTGGGTGCCTAATTTATGCATTTTCGTGTGACTGTTAGAGCGCTGCATGAGGCTGTGTTTATTACTGCTATTTATGGTGCTAATGAGGATGCTGAGCATCGTGAGTTATGGCACTCTTTGGGTTTGCTTGCTGGTCAATGTGCAGATGTCCGTGAATGGTGGGAGGAGATTTTAACGCTGTCCGTGATTTTAGTGAGGTTTGTGCTTCCACAGGTGATATAAGGATGGTTATGGATTAATTCAATGCGTGTATTTTGCATGCTGGGTTGCTTCCTTTGCCCATGCAGGGTGAATGGTACACGTGGTATAATTGTAGCAAGGGATCGCGAAGCCTATAGAAGCGATTGGATTGTATGCTCATTAAGGATGCTTGGCTTGCGAGACTCCTAACATCATACTATTCTAGTCTCACTCCATGCACATCAGATCACTCGCCCTTAGTGTCGTATGGGGATAGACAACAACAACTAGGAGGTATGTTCAGATTTGATAATTACCTTACACTTTCACTGGTTTTTATTCCTAATATGCAGAATGTTTGACAACATGACTTTGTAGGCGTTTTTATGTATGAGGTTACTCCGAAACTCAAGACTTTGGTGCCTATATTTTGGCAACAAAGGAGAAATAAGGGAGATCTATCATTAAATGTTCAACTTGCCAAAGGATTTCTTGAGACAGCGCAGTCCCTGGTTAGCTTTGATAGATAGAATGAGCTCCTACTACATTTGGAGCATTGTTGTCAGTTGGTGTATGCAAAGACGGTAAAATTTGAATAAATTATGTTACAACAACGAGCTAAGATGCAATGGATGAAAGGGGGCGATCAAAGTTCTCAAGTTTTCTTTCGTAAGATTGCTCAAAGACGTACAACACGGAGGATCCTGTAGATTAATGATGAGCATGGGACCACCTACTCAGAGCCTGAGGCGGTTATCAATGAGTTCGTCTCCTTCTATCAGAATCTATTAGGTGGAGATCGACGTAAGCATGTGATTCACATCCGGTATTTGAGGCCATGGGCGAGGCATGTGCTTACAGAGGATGAAAATCTATAGCTCTTTCAGCCTGTCATCGTTGCTGACATTAAGCAAACACTTTTTGATATTGATGAAGATAAAATACTTGGACCAGATTGATTTTCTTCGGGTTTCTATAAAGAAGCATGGCCAATTGTGGGCATAGAAGTCACGAAGGCGATATTGGATTTCTTTACTACAGGAAAACTGCTCAAGCAAGTCAATGCCACGATTCTGGCACTTATTCCTAAGGTACATTCCCCTATCCTGGTTGCTGATTTCTGACCTATTTCTTGTTGTAATGTGATTTATAAAGTTATTGCTAAGATTCTTGTACAGAAATTGAGTATTGTCATGAATATATTAATTAACCTTTGTCAAACCGCCTTTGTTCCTGGTCGTAGTATAGGTGACAATGTACTGTTAGCACAGGAACTGTTTACAGGATATAACCAGCAACGTCTTCCACCACGATGTGCCCTCAAGGTGGACATTAGAAAATCCTATGACACTGTTGAATGGAATTTTCTAATAGCAGTTCTTCAACTCTTTGGATTTCTGACACCATTAATTCGGTGGATTGAAGAGTGGGTCACGACCCCATCCTTCTCTGTTGGACTTAATGGGAAACCGTATGGTTTTTTTGTAGGCTCGAGAGGGCTGAGATAGGGGACACTATGTCCCCATGTTTATTTGTGCTCGTGATGGAGGTTATGCATTTAATATTCCTATAATTGATTGACTAGGATATGCAGTTCTCCTTTCATTGGAAGTGCGAACCCACTCGGCTCTTCGAACTCGAATTTGCAAATGATCTGTTGTTGTTCTGCAAAGCTGACATGGACTCTATTGGTGTTTTAAACAGGGGTTAGATCTATTTGCCTCCTTATCCAGACTCCGGGTTAATGCACATAAAAGTCACCTGATTATATCCCGATCGGCCCATGGGATACGGACTAATTGCTAGTAGTGCTCGGATTTCAGGAAGGGAATCTCCCGATAAGGTACTTGGGACTTCCACTCCTTTTCTCCATATCTATAGCCGATTGCCAGCCGATGTTGTTGAAGATCGATCAGCGCATTCTAGGATGGGAAGGAATGGCATTATCGTATGCAAGACGTATCTAGATCATTAAATATGTTCACAATATTGAGCGTATATTGAGCTTCAACACTTCTTCTGCCCAAGGGTGTTATAAGGGCGATTGAGAAGCGGCTGAGAGCTTTCCTGTGGAAAGGTACAACGAATCAGGGATATGCAAAAGTTGCATAGAGGGATGTTTGAAAAGTGATTGAGGAAGGTGGTCAGGGATTGCGTGATATTGCAACCTTAAACCGTGCACTAATGTGCGAAAAGCTATGTGATGTGATACGCTGCGATAGGACATCCATTTGGGTGGAATGGCTGCATAACGGGCGTTTAAGGGAAGCATCTAGTTCGACAATTCCTGAACGTGGAGATTCGTGGGGATGGAGAAGCTGATTCACTTATGTACCTTATTGAGGTCGATGGTGGAGTATTGGATTAGAGATGGGTCTTCTGTCTATCTTTGGCATGATCCGTGGCATGAGCTTGGCCCTTTAATTCACGAATTTCCACGAGGGCCGAGGTTACTGGGTCTAGGCGTTCAGGAGAAACTCAGCCGCGTTATTTTGGATGGGCAATGGCACTGGACCATCAATCCGCATTACCTTGAGTATTTGGAAATCCTACAAATGCTACCTACGATACATGGAGGGAATGATTCCATTTATGGCATTATAAGGATGGTCTACCTACTGAAGCATCTCTTTTTTGATATCTGGATCCACTAAGGCCCAAGGTAGGCTGGTCTTCACTACTTTCGAGTTCCTTTAAGATTTTGAGACATAACTTCATCCTATGACTCGCAATCTTGGAGAAACTTTCCACGACCGATAAACTATGGCTCTCCCACATAGGCGCCTGTATATTGTGTGATGAAGGAGCGACCAAAACACATAACCATTTGTTCTTCAGGTGTCGGTATTCTCGATGATGCGTAATAATCCTTAGATGGTCTGTGCATTTTCGTTGGCCTAATCGTAACTACCTAAGGGATATTACTTGGGCAGCAGCAAAATGGAGAGAAAAACACATCATAAACGTGGCATATCGAGCATTGCTGGCTTCTTGTGTCTATCATATATGACGGGAACGCAACCTACGGAGATTTGAGCAGAAGGATCGGACGGTTGACTAGCTAGCCTTCCTTATTTAGAGGATGTTCGGCAGAGGATACTTAGTGTTACATTACCTCCTTCTGTTAGCTCTTGTGCGCTTTATAGAATATGGTGTATCCCTTGGCCAGTCGAGGGAGAACCACACTTTGAACATTGTTGTACTGTATGATTGTACCCTTTACTTAATGAAATTTACATTTACTGGAAAAAAAAAAAAGAAGTTGGTCATTATGACTAGCTATATCGGATTTGGAGCCATGCCGTTACCCTTATTAGGTGGGTCAACAGTGACATCTGAAACCGAGAGTTCTGGCTATGTAATTATTATATATACTAGTCTTTTGTCTGGTTTGTGTTTCAAATTTTTAACAACTAGATATTTTGTTATGTTGATTTTACGTTGTGTACATGAGTATATCCGTGGAAAGTAAATATAAACTTTAGGTGATACCTATTATCGATTATGCATTTACATATTATATTGATAAAAATAGAATTCATTTATTAGTTAAATGAAAATATCTTATAAAATGGATTGCAATTAAGAAAAGGGTATAATAATTAGTGGTAATAAAACATACTATCGTAGGGGTGCTACATTCGTGATATCAGAGCAAGTCTATTTTTATAGGTTAGCCATGATATGTGTTTAATCATTGACCTGCTTAATATAGGAGGGTCAGTTGCACCTACAGGTGCAAGTGGAGTTTAGGTAGGTCCAATGGGTGTTGGTGCTAATGGTCCAATTCCTCCTGGTAGAGCTCCAACAGCAGGGTTACCATCAACATATGCACAGATTTTCCGTATGGCCTTCTAGGCCTGAGCGCATGCTCAAGTGCAATTTCTTGAACAAGCGTATGCACCAGTTCCAGTGCTAGCAAAAGTTGTTCCTACAATGACGTAACTATGAGAGAATTAGAAAGATGAGAGCTATAGATTTTTAGGGTACCTTAGACCCAGAGGTTGTTGAGAGATAATGCAAAAAATGTATAAGACAAGATGAACTTCGTAAATTGTACTCCAGAAAATCGACTTAAGTATGTTGTTTCCATACTCACGGGGAATGCACAGATTTGGTGTAGGTCGGTATAGAGGGAATATGAACCACGAGAGATAACTTAATGCGAATTTCAAAGAGAGTTTGATGATAAATATAGACCTAAAATGTATCGAGACAAGAAGAGGATGGAGTTTCTAACTTACTTCAAGGGGATGATCAGACAATTGCAGAGTATGAGCTTCATTTTGCTACATTAGCCAAGTACACACCAAAAGCAGTAGCGATACAAGAGAATCAATGTTACTGTTTGACTTGGGTTACAACCTAAGACTAAAAAGGTCCTTGCAGTTAGAATTATGAATTTTAAAACCCTCGTTGAGTTAGCATGTGATGTTCATAGTTTTTTTATACTTAATTGAGGGACTAATTAATAATTAAAAAATATAAATTTAATTATAAATTATAAATTAAAATTTTAATATATATTAAACTTCATTGGAATAAATGAAAACTTTATAAAATATTTGAGGAAATATTATATAATTGTAGAAATTAAGGGACTCATTTGAAATTTATATAAAAGTGTCAATTATGTTTTTTGTTGGAGCAGTGCCCAAAGTGCACGATCTCACCATCTCTATATAAATATATATTGCTAGTGAAATTTGTATAAAAGGCTCAACATCTCAATTTCTTGCCTACGATAGTCTCGGAAGAGGTGAGAATTTATGTTTTATAATCTTCAATTAATTCGTACAATTAAATTATTGATTAGGGAATTCATTAAATTTAATCTCTATCTTTTGATTTATAAATTTGATTATTATTAATTAGTGACTGATATTACATTTCTTTAAGAATGCTATAGCCGATTAATTAAATTATTTGATTTGCTATATTTATTCATTATTGTAATTTATGTATTCAATTTCACCGAGTCTATTAATCAGAAGCTTAATTATATGTACTAGTATTTAATTAATTACTTTAAAAGTGAAAAATGGACAAAAAAAAATAATAGAAATATTAAAAAATTATATTTGAGAAATATTATGTTTATTAAAAGAAATATGGATTCTCTTAGGTAATTTAATTTAGTAATATTATTAAGAAATATAGTTATAAAAATATGCCGGATTTGATAAAATAAATTCTTATGCGTTAATTGACAAATTAGATATATACCTAAAAGTTCTAAATAGTCTAATTATTTAGAAGAAAATAGAATGAAGATTTAAAATGAAATATTAAATTAAATATTAGTGGAATATGTAGGAATACTATTGAATATTATTTAGAGATAATTACACTTCTCTGTCCTAAGGTTTGATATAATTACATGTAGACCTTCTATAGTTTTGAAAATTACATCTAGCACACCTGAGGTTTACTTCCATCTAACAAATAAGTTCGTTAGTCAAGATTCACCAAATTTGTAATATTAATGAAAACCTGAATGAAAATTTTATATTTACCCTCGATTAATTTATTACTGACTAATTGCAGGTTAAATAATTTTTTTTCCAACTAAATTACCATTATAATAGTGAAGATATATCTCCTCACATCTATTAACTCATAAGAACATATGAGCGCAATTTGGTTATAAAAATATTTATTTGACTTGTAATAAATCAATGATAAATCAACCGGAGGTAAATATAGATTTTTTTTTTGTCAAAATTTTTGGTGAACTTTGACTAGTCGGATTTATTTGTTAGACGCAAGCAACCTCAGAGGTGCTAGATGTAATTTTTTAAAGCACAAAGGGTCTACATGTAATTACACCAAACCTCAAGGGAGGAGAGTGTAATTATCCCTATTATTTAGTATTAATGGTACTCTCAATATATTCATCATAAAAATTATAGCTTATTATAGGACGCGACAATAAAGTAGAGGATTAAACAACTTTTTTTATTAATATAATCATTTTGAGATTTGAGGTAAGTATGGCTAATTGAATTTATATATATGAATATTATATGTTTGTTGTTTATATATATGATCGTGAATATTGATTATTAGGTTCGATTACCTTGAAATCTGTGAAAATTGTTATTATGTATTATCTGTGGTTGTGTTGTACGAACGTCAAATGAATAATTATGTGATCGCATAATTCATTGTTAAATGAAATCGAATGAGAAAATTATCGACGGGGAAAGGATAGTTAAATAAAATTAATGATGAAGATAATAATGTTGATGTTGTTATTTAAAATAAAAAGATGGTTACCTAACTGGGACATACTGGAACGGCTTATGATGATATGATTAATAACGAGCTGTGTCCTGTCATTAATCAATAGAGATGATGTAACATATAATACAAGTTGTGTAATGTGTGATATGATTGATGATGGAATATCATATGAGCCGTGTGGTATCATTGATGATGGAATATCATATGAGTTGTGTGTTGTTGGACATTGAGAAAAAAAAAAGTGATATTGTGATTGATGTGATGATAGCCAATAAAGCCATTGAGTGTTGCACTCCAACTTAGGTAAGTAGGTCCCTAAGAAAATAAACGAGAATATCGGATTTTATGTTGTGGATTGAATATGATTATTCTTGTTTACTTTTTACATTTATTGTGATTGGATGGCGATTATATGTTGGTTGGTGTCATTGCATGACATTTATTTATATTTTGTACGTGTGTGTGTAAATTGATTAGCTACACTTACTGAGTTGCCACGTATTTATTTTTCAAGGGACAAGTCACAAAGCGACTAACTAAATTAGATCATAAGCCCGATCATCGGTATTACTAGGTGCAGTGTCATTTTGAGTTAGGAGTTCTAGCTACATAATTGCATATATATTAAGCTTTAAATGGATTTGTATTTTAAGCTCTATAACAACTTGAAATTGCACTTTTCTCATTTCTCTAGACTTATAAATGCTAGGATTGAGGATAAAATATAAAATCTTGATGACGAATATCATTGTGAAATGTCTACATAATATATAGAGTAAAAATATAGTTTATCTTATTTGGTTAAATGTGAGTTTATCATAAGATGAAATGTAATTATGAAGGGAGTATCACATTGAGTGGTATCAGAGTAGGGATTAAAATCTCTGAGGATATTTGGTGAAATGTTGTATTATTGGATTCATGAAACATATATTATGAATCTAAGTTCATATATGTGCTTCATTTAGGATGGAATATCAGGTGAACGAACTGCTGGTTGTAGAGAGTCATTAGAGTCTATACATGGTAATATGTACTATTAAAATTTATTATATGTGTATTTATGCCCGGGAGTGCGGTTATACTAATTAATACCCTAGTGAGATCTTGTCCAGTCGGAATGGGTGGTGTAACACAACATGCGGATTTGGTTGTACTAAACCTTAAAGAGTTTGATGTTAATTTTAGGAATAGTTTGATTATTTCATATTTATGCTATTATTGACTGTCAAACCATGAAAGTGTCGATAGAATTCAATAGCAAATGAAGATGGTAATTGTAGGAAAAAGGAAAGCTGTACCCAACTATCTGATTTCTGTTGTGACTGCTTTTAATTAGATAAAAAAAGAATGTAAGGATTATTTAGCTAATGTACATGATATAATAACGGTCTGGTGTATTAAATGTTTTGATAGTTAGAGAATTGCCTAATGTTTTTTTGAGAAAATTACTTGAGTTACCAACTCCCTCAAAAGTAAGCTTTGAAATAGAGTCTATTCCTAGGGCATCACCTATTTTAATTGTACAACGTAGAATAGCTAGTAGGATTATAGGAGTTTAAGAAATGAATACAAAAAATATTAAAGATGAACTCATTAGATTTAATACTTCACCATGGGGAGTACTAGTATTGTTCGCGATAAGAAGGATGGTAGCTTTATGTTGTGTATGGGTTATTGCCAATTGAATTATCCATTATCCAAAATTGATGGTCTATGAGACTTATAGGAGCTGTAATACTTTCAAAGAACGATCCGAGGATTAGTTATTGGCAATTAAACATAATAGAAAAGGATATATAAAATAACCTTTCACACTCGCTATGGTCATTATGAGTTTCAGTAAAGCATTTCAGATTAGTGAATGCATTGATGGCATCATGACATTGATGAATCGAACATTGATTTTAGTATATATTTATATATATATATATATATATATTTGGGTCAATTTGTGGTAGTTCTTAGAAATGACATCTTAGTGCGTTTGAGATGGAGAATATTTGGAACAAATTATTGCAGATCTTAAAAGAGAAAGATTTGTATGTTAAGTTAAATAAATGTGAATCTTGGGTGAAGGATAGTTTTATAGGACATGTGATACTAGTAATAAGATTATGTTTGACCTTGCAAAGTGAAACTATTGTGGGAGGGGTAGTTTTCACTAAATTGAGCAATGCCAACTAAATTTTGATGAGTTAAAGAGAAGACTAATTTCAATTCTAGCATCTTGTAGAGGATACATGATATACACAGATGTTTTGAAAACATGGTTTAGGGTGTGTATTAATGCTAATAAGACGGTGATCTTGTAAACATCCCATCAATTAAAGACTCACTAATTAAATTACCCCACACATGATTTGGAGTTAGCAACAGTTGTGCATGCATTAAATATTTGAAGACACTATTTGTATAGGAAAAAGTTTTAGATTTTCATTGATCACGAGACTTTGAAATGTTTTGACCTAGAAAGTATTGAATATGAGATAAAGTAGAAATATATAATTGTTAAAGGATTAAGTTGTATTATCAATTATCATCCAGAAAAGACAAATATTAGTAGATGCCTTGAGTAGGAAAAGTTTAAGCGACTTATTTAATTTGGCGAGACATAATTTGACAAGAAATGATGCTCAATTTGTAATGGGCGTCTTGGGATTAACTGTTTACCAATCAAATTTTATGTAAGTAATATTATTAGAATGCTGAAGAGATGATCCAAACTCCTATAGTATTTATAAGATAGAAGAGATACATTGTTAGTGCACAATATATTTAATGCCAATATACGAGACAATTTTGGGTTTAGGGATGATAATTTTGGTGAAATTATATTGGTGAGATATAAGCATATCGAAGCTTGATGTTGGTTGAAATATTAGTGAAGAAACTATTACATTTCAACTTAATCCTTTCTTATTACAGATATTAAAGAAAATAGGCTAAGGTTAGAAACTAAACTTTTCATAAGCACGGGTGAAGTGATAGTAAATGCGAGGCAAGGTTGTGTATATGATATAAAGGGGTTACACGAGGAGATCATGTATCCTGGTACTTGAAAAATGTATTGAAATCTGAGACCTATTTACTAGTAAATAATAAAAATGAATGAGACATAATTTTTAAATAAATGTTCTACTTGTCAGTGAGTAAAGATATACTAGATTAGAGATAGGTGCAAAAGCGTGAGTTATTTTTAAACTTTTGGGTTTACTCAGTATTGAAATTGGTAAAGATCATTGCTACGCAACTGACTAATATGGGATTTACTACAATTAAAGTACTGACTTTAGAATTATGCCTTGATTATATTAGTATATGCCCCTTAGGTGTTGTCAATGTTAAAAAAAGGATTAATATTAGTTGTTAATTTGATAAGAAGTCTTTGGGGAGACTTTTTCTATTTGATATCTGGAATGGGACTTATGTGATAGGTGTGATATTGACGATTATGGCTAGAACATAAAAGAAATAAGCATAAGCTTCAACTTTTACTTCATACCTGATTGGAAATAGAGAAAAAAAAATTACTATGTACTTTATCATTGGGTAGCACATACCTCTATGAAACATGATGCTATTTCAATAATTATGAATAAATTTACTATAACAACATACTTATCCTATTACCTAGTTGATATGGTGATTCTTGGGGATAGATTAACTGAGTTGTACATTTTAAAAATCCTAAAATTTCATGTGTACTTATTTATATAGTGTCTGATAAAAGGGAATTAGGTACAAAATTTTATTTCAATACAATATTACATCCTCAAATAGAAGTTTAGATCTTAGAAAATTTAGTGAGAGGTTGTACAATTGAATTTAGGGAAAATTAGAATGATCACCTATGATGATATAACAATAGTTTCTATTTTAGCATCAGTATGATACTATAGGAAGCCTTTCCATAAGATGTCGACGTCTAGTATGTTAGGAATTTAAGGGTTTATGTTAACTTGGGAGTCTTAATTCGATGTAAGAGCCAGATACAAATAATTAGAAAATGTGGGAAAACAACATAAAAAAGGTAGAAAAGTTACTTTAATAGACACAAAAAAAAAAAAAAAGGTGATAGGTAAGAAAGGTTTTCTAAAGTTATCTCCATTGAAAGTAATTTCTGGATTTGGTAAATAAGGAAGTTAAATGCGGGAAATATTGCCCCTACGAAGTAACGGGAATAATTGGACTACTAGTGTACCGATTAGCATTAGTAGTAGAGCTATCATAAACACATAACATACTCTATTTCAACTCCACAACTATATCAGTCTGATCCTACCCAAATTTTGCATGGACTAGAAATAAAAATTCAGATAACTAACATATATCAAAAGAGCCAGTAAAAATATTGGATGGGGGTGAAGAGTTTGAAAAATAAAAAGTTAACAATGCTGAAAGAAAAATGTCATTATTCACCAAAAAAAGCCACCTAGAATGTTAAGGAGAACGTGAAAGAGAATAGTAATATATCCCATAAGCGGGTAATTTAATTAAAGTTTGGGGCGAGATTTTTATTAAGAAGGGAAAATTGTGACGTCTATATTTTTTATACTTAATTATGGGATTAATTGATAATTAAAAAAATAAATTTAATTTTAAATTATAAATTGAAATTTTACATTAAACTTCATGGGACTAAATGAAAGCTTTATAATATATTTGAGGACATATTATATAATTTTAGAAATTAAGGGACTAACTTGTAATTTATATAAAAGTTATTAAAAAGAAAAAGTAAAAGAAAATGGAAAGAAATGACTGCAAGATGTCAACCAAAATAAGGGGCTATGTGTCTAAGTTTTTTGTGGGAGAAGTGTCCAAAGTGCATGATCATCACCATCTCTATATAAATATATATTGCTAGTGAAATTTGTATAAAAATCTCAACACTACCTCTCAATTTCTTTCCTAAGATCGTCATTTTATGTTATAAAATTTTTAATTAATTCACACAACTATATTTTTGATTAGGGATTCGTTACATTTAATCTCTACCATTCGATTTATGATTTAATATGAAATTTCATGAGTTTTATTATAAGTGACTGATTAAATATCACATTTGTATTAATAATGCAATAACCAATTAATTAAATTATTTAATTTATTAAATTTAATTATTATTATAATTTATGTATTCAATTTCATCGGGTCTATTAATAAATAGCTTAATTATATGTATTGGCATTTAATTAATTATTTTAACAGTGAAAAATTGACAAAAAAATAATAAAAATATTAAAAAATTATATTTAAGAAATATTATATTTATTAAAAAGAAATATGAGATTTTTTAAATAATTTAATTTAAAAATATTATCAAGAATGATAATTATAAAAATATGAGGAGTTCGACAAAATAATTTTTTATAAGTTAATTGACAAACTAGATAAATACCTGAAAGTTCGAGTTAGTCTAGTTATTTAGAAGAAAAGGGAACAAAGATTTGAGTGAAATATTAAAATATTGACGGAATATGTACGAATACTATTTAATATTATTTAGCATTAATGGTACTCTCAATATATTGATTATACAAATTATAACTTATTATAGGACGCGATGATAAATTAGAGGATTAAACAATTCTTTTTCTTAACGTAACTATCTTGAAATTTGAGGTAAGTATAGCTAATTGAATTTATATTATCTGAATATTATATGTTTGTTGTTTATATATATGATCCTGATCAAATACTTCAATATCTATGAAATTGTTATTATCTGTTTAGTTTGTGGTTGTGTTGTATGGCTCATATAATTAATTATTTAATAAAATCGAATGAAAAAATTATCAATGGAAAAATGATTGTTAAATGAAATTAATGATGAAGTTAATAATGTTGATTTGTGATTTAAAATAAAAAGATATCTTACCTAATTAGGGCATCTTGAAATGGCTTATGATGATATAATTAATACCAAGTTGGATCTTGTCATTGACCAATGGAGATGATGTGACATATCATACGAGCTGTGCACGTGTGATACGATTAATGATGGAACGTCATACGAGTTGTGTTCCGTGTAATATCATTGATAATGGGGTATCATACGAGCTGTGTGTTGTGTGGTATCGAGAAAAAAAAAAAAAGCAATATTGTGATTGATGTGATGATTGGGCAAGCCATTGAGTGGTGCACTCTAACTTGGGTAAGTAGGGCCTTAAGAAAACAAAGATAATACCGATTTTATGTTGTGGATTCAATTTGACTATCGTTATGTTTACCTTTTACATTTATTGTGATTGCATGGCGAGTATTTGTTGGTTGATGTCATTGCATGAAATTTATTTATATTGCATATGTGTGTGTGTGTTGTGTGTGTATATATAAGCTGAATGGCCAAACTTACTAAGTTCGCAACTCATTCTTTGCTACGTATTTATTTTTCAGGGAAATTACAGAGGGACTAACTAAATTAGATCATAAGCCTGATCCTCTATATTACTAGGTGGGTCAGCAGTGTCAACTTAAGTCAGGAGTTCTAGCTACATAATTGCATATAGATATCAAGCTTAAAGTAGATTTTTATTTTAAGCTTTATAACAACTTGAAATTTCACTTTTCTCCCTTTTCTATATTTATAAATGCTAAGATTGAGGATAAAATACAAAATTTTGTTGATGTATATTATAATCCAATGTCTACATAATATATCGAGTGAAATATAATTTATCTTATTTAGTTAAATGTTAGTTTATTATAAGATGGAATGCAATTACAAAGGGGGTGTCACACAGCAGATCGAATGTAAGAGACAGTAATCGAAGATAAGAAGAAGGGGGAAGATAAGAGAAGTCAATGTACACAACAAGGGACTCAAGTATATCCCATTTGATAAGAGAATGCAATTATGAGTTTGACTTTTTAAATTGGTGCTGAATTAAATATCCCATTTGATTAAAAAAATACTATAGTTGGTTAATTAAATTATTAGATTTGGTAGATTTAATTATTACTATAGTTAATTTATTAACCAAATGCAAAATTATATGTATTGTTGTTTAATTAAATTATATAATAGCGAGGAATTGGTAGAAAATTCATAGAAATATTCTGAAAATTTTATTTAAGAAATATGATGTTATTAAAAAGGAAAAAGGAGGTTTTGGATGATAATATAATTTAGGGATGTTATAAAAAATAATAGTTATAGATATATTGATTAAATGAATTGTTATTAGTTAGTTGATAAATTAAATATATACTTGAAAAGTTTAGAAAATGTAGTTATTTAAAAGAAATTAAAATAGAGGTTTCAATTTCAATATAAATGAAATATTGAAAAACTGGTGGAAAACATATGAATATTATATAATATTTTGAGTTTATGAGATTGCCAATGTATTGATTATACGTATAATACTTTATTATAGGATCTGATGATAAAATAGAGCGTCGAGTAGTCCTTTGTGCTAACTGAAGCATTTTGAGTTTTTGAGGTAAGTATAGCTAATTGATATATATATGTGTGTGTGTGTATAGTATTATACATATATTGGTTGCTTATATATTTGACAGTGAACTTAGATTTATATCTACATATGTGGACATAGTACAGTGGAATATGTGATTGTAATGTACAGACGGAAGAAGAATGCTAATGTAATCGTATAATCGATGGGAAAATAAAATCAAACGGGAAAGTTATTTAACAAAAGAAGAATTATTAAATGGATTTGAATGCTGAATGTAGTGATGTTGATGCCTGACTTGGAATAAAAGATGACTTACCTAACTAGGAGGGGGCATACTACAATAGCTTATGATGATATGGTTAATAACGAGTTGTGTGTAGTCATTGATCAATGGAGATGATGTGATATATCATACGAGCTGTGTTGATATGATTGGTGATGGAGATATCATACGAGCTGTGTGCTGTGTGGTGTCAGTGTTGATGGGGTATCATACGAGCTTTGTGTTGTGTGATACCGAGAAAAAAAAAAAGAAATATTGTGATCGAGATGAGAGTGGTATCTGGTGAAGACTAAGTGATGCACTCCAATTTCATTAAACAGGGTCCTAGAGAAATAAACTAAATATCACTATTATATCGGAAACTGATATATGATTATGAGCAATTTTGATTTCTTATATTGCTGGTACTTTGACGAATATTGGTTGGTTGATATGATTATATTATGGTTGACTTGCAAACTATATATGTATATATAAATTGCTTTGCTATACTTACTGAGTAGACAGCTCACGTCTTGCCATGTACTTTCAGGAGATAGATCAAACTGACTCGTCTTTGGAGTTTGAGCCTTGCCGTCCTTGTGAATATGTGGGTCAGTCATGATATCTAAAGCCAAGACTTTTGTTATGAGAATATTAAATATGCCAGTCTCTAGCCCAACTTTCATTTAAAATATTGTACAACTGATTATTACGTTATTTTTCTTTGGGATTTTGCAAACGAGGACGTTTGGGGAGAGTAAATATTATCTTTTGAATATGCCTATTATCTCATGAGATGTTTATATATTATATTGATAAATGAAAATATCTTATAAGGCAGGTTTTAATGAGGAAAATTTATGATAATTAGCGGTAATTAAGTATAATGCTGTAGGGGATATTACAAGTAGGTTGACCAAGAGGGGAATTGATCATTCATTTTCAGGTACGATGTTATTATTTTATGTTGAGGTTTATGTTTTGATTGACCTTGGTTCTACGCATTCTTATATATCATCACAACTTGCATCTAAAATATCGAGTGAGAATAGCCCTTTGGGATATATGTTGATGGTTCATTCGCTTGAGGGAGAGGGTGTGATAATCAATTGTGTTAGGAAGGGGAGCTTAGTGAAAATTGGAAATGTAAATTTACCATTGGATCTAGTAGTATGGACTTGAAGGAGTTCGATGTAATCTTGGGAATGGATTGGTTAGCACAACAAAACATAGTGGTTAACTATTAAAAGAAGGAAGTGATGATTGAATCTTCTGGCAAGTCAAAAGTAGTATTTGTGGGGGATTAACAACTAGTGTCAGTTTGTGTAACATCAGCCATGGAGGAGAGACAATTGATGTTAGAAGGATGTGAGGCATATTTGACCCATGTGATAGGTATTGAAAGTTAGTTCCACACTGGAAGAAACTCCTGTAGTGATAAAGTGTTCTCTGATGACTTACTGGGTTTGCCACCTCGTAGAGAAGTACAACTCTCTCAGGAGTTGCCCCCATCGCTATTGCACCATATAGAATGGCCCAATTAGAATTACAAGTACTTAAAAAAAATAGAAGAATTATTAGAGAAGGGTTCATCAGGTCCAGTACTTCACATTAGAGAGTACTGGTATTATTTGTGAAAAGAAGGATGATAGTACGAGATTGTGCATCAACTACTGCCAATTGAATAGGGTGACAGTGAAAAATAAGTACCCATTAAAAATAATTGATAATTTCCTAAACCAGTTGAAAGGAGCTACAACATTTTCAAAAGTCGAGTTGAGGTCTGGGTATCAGCAGTTGAGGATAGTAGATAAAGATGTACCAAAACTAGCTTTTTGTACTAGTTGTGGCCATTATGAGTTTTTAGTGATGCTATTTGAGTTAACAGATGCACCAACAACGTTCATGGCGTTGATGAATGGTACATTCCAAGAGTACGTGGATCGGTGTTATTATTTTTATACATGGCATCTTGGTGTACTTGAGAAATATGGAGAAGCATGAACAACATCTGATGATTGTGTTACAGATTTTGAAAGAGAACGAGTTATATGCTAAGTTAAGCAAGTGTGGATTCTGGATAAATTAGGTGGTTTTCCTTGGGCATGTGATATCTGGTGATAGGGTTATTATGTCTGATCCTTTAAAACTGAAAGCTATTTTGGAATAAAGAGTAACAAAGAATGAAATTGAAGTTGGAAGTTTCTTGAGACTAGCAGGGAATATAATAGGAGATTTGTTGAGGGCTTCTCCATAATTGTCGGTCCTTTGAAAAAGTTACTGAGGAACGGATTAGCATTTCAATGGATTGAACAGTGCCAATGAAGCTCTGGTGAGTTAAAAAAAGTATTGACATGAACTTCGATTTCAGGTTTACAGTCAGGTACTGGTGGATACATGGTGTATACAATTATCTCTAAGCAGGTTTGGGATGTGTATTGATGCAAAATAAGAAAGTAATTGCTTATGCATCTCGCTAACTGAGGACTCACGAGTTAAATTACCCCACACATGATTTGAAATTAGCAGTAACTCTGTATGCATTGAAGATTTGGAGGGCACTATTTATGTGGAGAAAAAATTTAGATCTTCATTGACCAAGCTTGAAATATATTCTGATGCAGGAGTTAAATTTGAGACAAAAAAATGTGGATAGAACTATTAAAACATTATGATTGAATTGTTGATTACCATCCAAGGAAGGCAAATGTGGTAGCAGATGTCTTGAGTAGGATAAGTTCAACCTCCTCAGCTTATTTGGGAAGCCACAATTTGACATTGCTATTAGAAATTAGACCCCTAAATGTGAAGTTGGAAGTTGATCGTATTGCAGGTTTATTGGCAACTTGCAGCTTAAGGCAGACTTTGTGGACAAAATTAGAGAAGCATAGATTCATGATCTTTTCTTATCATGAATGTTGGGGAGAATGAAACAGTGTAAGAAACCTGAATTTTCAATGAGAACTGATGGAGTGATAGTGGATAGAGGATGAGTTTGCATGTCTAACATGGAGGGCTTACACAAGGAGATCATACAGGAAGCTCAAATTGCACCACAAACGATGCATCTTGGTATTGTAAAGATGTATCCAAATTTAAAACATTACTAATGGTGGCAGACAGGGAAGAAGAATGTGGTATAATTTGTGGCCAAATGTATGACATGTTAGCAAGTAAAAACAAAACATCATACAACAATAGATAAACTTCAACCTTATTAATACTAGAATAGAAGTGAAAAAAAAAATCACTATGCGTTTTGTTCATAGGGTTGCCACTTAGAAAACATGCTATTTGAGTAATTATGGATATATTGATGAAATTAACTCATTTCTTGCCTATACGACTAGGTGATTATCTGGATAAATTATTTGAGTTGTATGTTTATGAAATTATGAGATTGCATGGTATGCATGTATCTATTGAGTCTGACAGAGATCCTTGATTCACCTCACACTTATGGGAAAGCTTACAAATGGCGTTAGATACAAAATTATATTTCAATACTATGTTTCATTTTCAGACAGACGGACAACTGGAAAGAATAACTTAGACCTTGGAAGATATGACGAGGGCTTGTACATGGAGTAAGGGCAAGTAGGATGATCACCTGCCTCTGCTGGAGTTTGTATATAACAATAGTTCTCATTCAAGTATAGGTATAGCTTGCTTTATATGGAAGGAAATGTCTAAATTGGTGAAGGAAATGGTGGAAAAGATACAAATAGTTAAGAAATGTCTGAAAGCAGCCCAAAATCAATTGAAAATTATGTTGATAAACACCAAAGCGAGATGGAATATGAAATAGGTGAGAAGGTCTTTCTGAAGGTATCTCCATGAAACGGGATCTTGAAATTGGCAAGCGAGGAAAGTTGAGTTTGAGGTATATTGGGCCATACGAAATTATTGAAAGAATCTGACCCTTAGGAAATCGACTAGCATTACCAGTAGAGTTATCATAGATGTATAATATAGTTCGTATTTCGATGCTATGACGATACTGATCTGACCCTTGTCATGTTGTCTTTGAACCAAATATAGAGATTTTTGAGGAGTTGACATATGTAGAAGAGCCAACTAAGATTTTGGAAAGAAGCGTAAGGAAATTGAGCAATAGAAATACCAATGATAAAATCAAGTGGAGTCGTCATTCTATGAGAGACGCAGCTTGAGGGCTTGAGGAGCATATGAGAGAAAAGTGCCTTTGTTTATTCCCTGAAACGATTAAGTTAGATTTTTATTAGAAGGGGAGAATTGTGATGTTCATAGATTTTTATATATAATTGGGAGACTAATTAATAATTATTAAAAATAATTTATCAATTGAAATTTGAATATATTAAAACTTGAAGGGACTGGATTGGAGCTTTATAAATTATTTAAGGGCAAATTATATAAATTAAAAAATTAATCAACGTAATGAAACTTTTGAAAAGAAAATTTAAAAAATAATAATTAAAAAAAAAAGAAATTGGCAACTGGCTGCACACCCAATTGCCTCACTCTCTCAACTACACATATACAAACACAAACACAAATATATACAAACTCACACATAATTTTCAAACATAAACACGCGGAAGTTTTTTTATTTTAATTATTATTAATTGACATAATTATATTATTTGATTAGTGCAGTTATTAAATATAATTTATACTGTCTGATGTAAAGTATAACCAAAAAATTTTATGAGTTTGACTATTTATAAATTGGATTAAATATACCATTTGCGTTAACATTTATAGCAAGATAATTAAATTACTTGATTTGTTAGATTTAATCATTATTATAATTAATTTACTTCCATTGGGCCTATTAACTAAAATACTTAATTATATGTACTGATATTTAATTACATTTCATAGTAGCGAGGAACTGATAAAGAATTCATACAAATATTAGAAAATTAGATTTAAAAAATATTATGTTAATTGAAAAGGATTATGAGTCTTTTGTAATAATTTAATTTAAAGATGTTATAGAGAACAATAGTTATAAAAATATGAGGGACTTGAGAAAATAAAATTGTATGGGTTAATCAATAGATTTGATATATACTTAGAAAGCTTAGAATGTCTAGTTATTTAGAAGAAATTGAAATGGCTATTTGAGTTTCGATATAAGTAAAATATTAAAAGTTTGACAAAATATATGTATGAATATTATTTAATATTTTAGTCAGAATTTACGATGTTCTCAATAAATTGGTCCTATGTATTATAATTTATTATAGGACGTGATAATAAAGTAGAGAATTGGGAAACTCTTTGTATTAACGTAATCATTTTGGGATTTGAGGTAAGTATAGTTAATCAAATTATATATATATATATATATATATATATGGATATATATACTTGTTGTTGGTATACTTGACTGTTAGTTACTGGTAATTTATCTTGATTGTGTTATTGACTTATGAAATTTTTATTATGTGCTTATATGTAGTTGTGTTGTACGAAAATCAGATGAATGATGCACTACAAGAGCAGTGGAATTTGGGGCGGGTTTTGAAATATACTTTTTTTTTTTTTTTGTCTTTGGAACAATTTTTAGGATACAGAACTTATTTGAAGCGTATTTTGGAACGATTTTGGAATGGGCCGAAATTCGTCCTTACAGACGGCGTTACAAAAATTTAGAAATGGTTAAAGCAAAACTGTTCCTATTTAGGATGGTAACTGTAACTCTCATTGAAAATCGTCCCTAATATTGAGTCCAATTTTTTTTTTTAATTGGAATGATTTTTACGGATTTTGGAACGGTTAAATTCATTTTTTTTCGGGGAACTCTTGGAACGGTCTTTGTAATACTCGTGTCTGAATTTTGAAATTTTTTATTTGTATTGGTGATAAATATAGGAACAGGTTTTGGAACTGTACACTGCGATGAATTTAGGAACGGTTAGTCTTAATTAAGAATACATTTGTAGAACTATTTTAGTAATGGTATTAGAAACAGTCTTTCTTAGTTTGGAACACATATTATAAATTGAAATAGCAATGGTATTTGAAAAGGTTATCCACTAATTAGGAACACTTGTTTGAAATGGTTGTAGCAATGGTATTTCAAATGGTCAGTCCAGTTTAGGAACACGTTTTTAGAATTATTTTGATAACGGTATTTGGAACGATTGTTTATCTAAATTTATAATATTTTCTTTACCATTACTAAAATCGTTCCTAATTTTTGAATTTTATAATTTATTAATATACTTAATAAATTTGAATAAATAAATAATTTTTTAATAATTTTTCATATATAATAAAATTAATTTTTATTAATTGTATTTATAAATATATATAAAATAATGGAATGTAATAAATATTATGAAATATGAATAATTAAGAAAAAAATAGTATATTAATATAAAAAAATATTTAATTACAAAAATGAAAAAAAAATGTAAAACCTAATCTAACCCCTTCTCGTCAGCGACGTCCATATCATCCTGATTCGAGGCTGGAGGGTCTGTCGAAGGCAGTGTTGCGATCGAGGAAAAGGCCCACATCTCTTTATTATGCATCTTGTGCTCGAGGCGACCGATGGGGTCCTCCATGGCCGGGTTTGGCGGTGGCAATGGCAGTAGCGTTGTCGGTGGGGGTGGCGATGATGATGTGAAACACAAGCCCAAATATGCTCAATTAATAAATTTAATTTATTAATCAAACTCAATCAATTAATTAGTCCAACTAATTAATTTCAGCTCATCTCCACTAATTAATGAATTCGATCCATTAATACACGATCACATCCACTAATTAATTAGTACAACCAATTAATTAACCTAAATTCTTTTAAATTAATCCAATTAACTTAAAAGACTAAGCTCAAAAATTTAACTAATCCAATTAATTAAATTCTTAGGTCATCCATCCAAAGCATTATACCAAATAAATGATCCAATCATTTATTTTTCTCTATGAATTAATTTAATCGAATTATATTAATTTATTTCTTTTGAAATTAATATTTAATTAATTAAATTACTTTCACAATAATTTATGTGTGACTCTTTAGGTTCACCCTCAACTAGAATTGGGCTTGTGATTAAATTTAATTTAAATAGTCTTTTCTGATTATCCCATATCCAGAAATACCCGTTACATGGGTGTCCGTCTAGCAACGGTTTATGAAACTAGAGACTAGGTAAATGTTGGCATGAACATTTAGACTTTGAGTTTCACACGAGTACAGTCCTATTGTTAACCATCTCCTGGACTTAGTCTATGTTATGAAGTTGGGGCCGATTCCCATCCTTCACTGTCTATGCTTCATACTCGAGATGTATTTACTCTATTGATCCTATCTACGGAGCTCATCCCTAGTCGATTAATTCCTTCGGCCAAAGACTTTCAAAGTCTAAACCATCTCAAAGCGTATAGGAGATCTTACTGTCACATACTCGCAGGGGACAGATCCTTTCTTGGAATTCATTATCCTCGTGACGCACTCCAACTGCATTTAACAAGGCTTAGAATGGTCATATCTCATCAGATAGTCACCTCTCCCTATATTCAAGATACAGTCTTCGTATGCACGCAACTCCATGGTTTCTCAAGTTTGAGGACTAATCTCGTTTTATTAGAATCTAGAATTTCAGCCATACCAATCAGGCCTTCAAGGCTTCCATATGACGATTCTCGCGAGTCAGTTCAATCCATTGACTATCTTGCTAACCAACCCATTAAAATTGCATAGACTACCTGTGACTTCCACCGATGAAATACAAAACTGCAATACCTGGTATAAGTCTTTATAGGACTCTCGATAACCTTTCTCGAGATCATGGACTTGAAACATTTCAGATCGATTCTCAGAAGTTGGTTTTGTAGCTACCAACCTATGCACAACCAACTCTATGGGTTTAACCTTTCAATCTACGGGTATTTGTTGTGACAAAAAATGCCATTCAAAGTAAGTAGTAAGGACAACAAACACATAAGCCAATTATGAATACTTACTATATTCATCTGAATAATATTACTTAGATAAAGACTGACAAATAGTTCGGTAAATCTGATTGACTTTCTGGTAACCTATTCTAACATCGAATGCAAAAAAGGAGGGCCAAAACACGAGACAGATCATCGCACATAGGGGGAGAACTGGACCAATCTCCGTACCGACTCCCCCTCAAAACAAAAAATAATTTTTTATTACGTGTTGTTGAGCGCATTCATTGTGGCATAGGTCAATCATGTGTCACCTCTCCACCACATCTCCATTTCTTTTCTATTTCAAAGAGTCACTTTTTGTTACGTCTTGTCGAGCGCATCCATCATGGCATAGGTCATTCATGTGGCACCTCTCCATCACACCTCCTTTTCTTTTTTATTTCACAATTACCTTGTTGTTCTTGTTACTACAATGCTGATAATATGAATTATGTAAGAACATTAAATAAATCACAAAAGCTTCCCTTAAAATATTTATTCGTTCGTAAACTTATAATTATCGAAAGCTTGATCGAATTTTCTTAGGAGTTCTTGCGCTCCGCATAGTCAAATTTGATGTGACCTTCATTGAACTTGTAAGATCCTCAAAACATTTCACTACAAAAAAATATCACTATGTTTGGATTCATGTTTTCGCATTTTTCGACATAAAATAAAATATACTCAATGTTTGTTTTTGTGTTTTCACACTTTATCTATGTATTTCTTTTTATTTTTTAATTTTCTATATATAATATATATATACACTTATATATATAATATAAAAAAGAGAAACAATTTGACAATAAACAGGAATTTTTGTGTCCCAAAAATACAACATTAAACATATAATATATTAAATATGTATATATAATATAAAAATATATATAAAAAAAGATATGATGTTACAATGAATAGTGATTTTTGTCTCCCAACACCATTTGTGAACTTTTGCTGTGATTTTATTTTGTTACTAAAGCAATCGTATTTTATAAGAAAAAGAGGAGTTTAATTCATTTTGACCCCCTGTGATATAACAAAATATAAAAATCCCTCTATGAAATTTTTAATGTAAAAAATTACCCTCATGTTTCGAATAAATAATCACACAGCCCCAGATCAATTTGAGTCTATCATTTTAGAAACAATTACTAAAATACTCCTTCTAGTTAACAGATCAAACTAGGCATTAATATATAATTATTTCAATTATAAAATATATAATTTTTAACTATTAAAATATATTTAAATATATACAATTATAATTTATCAAAAAATCAAAATAACAATTATAACCCTCTCGCCTCCCCCCCAATCCACACCCCTCTCGCCTCCAAGCCCCCTCATTCCCTCCCCCCTCCAACCCCCCCTCCTTCCCTCCCCTCTCCCCTTTCCTCTCCCCACTGTCCATTTGGGCAACCTTCCCTCCCCCCTCTCCTTCCCTACCCCCACCGTCCAAAAGTGGAGGGTGACGCCGATGATGGGCGACGGCCGTCACCCTCGCTGCGTTGTGCGACTGTCGTCGCCCAAGGGTGAGGAGGGTGTCGGCCCTCTACTTCAAAAAAAAACGCCGCCGCTGTTTTTTTATATGTATATAATTAATTTAATTAAAATAATATTTTATTATATAATAAAATATTTTATTATTAATAAAAATATATAATATTTTAATTAAATAATTATTATTAAAGAATATTTTGAAAACAAGGTACATTGGAACCACCTATTCCCCCCCATCCTGAAAGAAGTGTTGGCAAGCCTTCAAAAGCAAGGAGATTGGAGCCTGATGAAACTGTTCGAAAGCAGAAAAAAAAGGAGGCCAGGGAAAGACACTACGGTAAAGATGAAGAGACAACAATGTATCATTACATGTAGCCATTATAAGGAAACTGGACATAACAAAAAATATTGTAAGAAGAAGGATCAGCCACTTCCAACTGACAAGTAGTGAGTATTCATTTCTGCAATTTTCAGTTTCTTATTTTCAGTTTATTTTTAGTTTATTGAATGTTGCTATGTATATTTGTAGGTTTCAGGAGATCAGTCAACCCTTCAAGGTCTTCAAGGTCCACCTCTGACTCAGGATTCTGAAAATGAACCTGTAAGTGCAATCTAAGTTGGTTATTTGACAAATTTTTTATAGTTGTTGTTTTCTACTTTGACAACTTATATCTTTCATAAATATATGATATGAACTTGTTCCTCTTTTCATGAATATATAGGTTTATCATGATCAGCCCATGCATGAAAGCTCTCAACTTCCAGTACTTAATGAGGATTCCCAATCCTCGCACAAATTAACAGTAAGTGGTTTAGCAATTAGTGTACTTATTGCTTTGTTTCAATTTTAATTTTTCAGATAATATTATACTAATACTTGTTGTTTTGCAGGCTAGAAAAAGGAGTGGTTCATCAATGCAAATCAAGCAAAAAGCAAGAGGACATCAACTTCAGGAGTCAATATAAGAGATCCTATTCCCTTTAGTACAAACCTTCCAGTTGTTCCTCCTCGACCACAAACTAGATCGAGCTTCAAAGGTTTGGTTCCTACCTTGGAGAAAGATGGCAAGAAATATGTTAGCATGAGCAACTTGGCTTCACTTGTAGACCCGAAGAGCAAGAAAAAGTGAACATTACATGCAACAATATGACATTTTGGTGTTTTTTTGGTTATATGTTGGATCAAAACAATGATACTTTGTATCGATTTTTGTCTTATTATGTGGTGGAGCATTTTGACATTTTGGTGGCATTTTCTATGGGGTTAATGACAAGTTCAGAATGTTTTGTGGCATTTTGTATGGGGTTAATGGCAATTTGACAAGTTAATGACAAAAACAGGGCATTTCTTGCATCTCTGTGCTCTATATTTTTCTTTATTTTTGCTTGATTGTTGTATTTTTACAGTATTTTACAGACCGTTTTTACAATGTTTTTTCACTTGATTGCTCAGGTTTTTGGTTGAAGATGGAATATTAACCATAACATAATATTACGTACAAAATTATATGTTGCCGATTACAAAACAACATAATGATAGAGTAAAAAATACAAATTACATATCCTAAAATAGCAACTTAATATTGCCGAATACATGAAAAATTGAAGAATATACTCCAAAGAAAATTGACAAAGACTCAACCAAAGCAATATTTAAACAACACCATAAGCCAAGATACAACCAAAAAATAAACTAAAACAGTTTGTCTTCGTTGCATCTGTGCAATTTTGCCCTCCATTCTATTCAATTTTTGAAGCAATTCGGGTATGATAACCTTTGCCCTTGCACACATCGGCGGATCTTCCTAACAAAAAAAACCACATCCGCTTCTTTTTTTCGTACACCCAAAAAACCTCATACCTGGGTTGTCGTCGGTCCATGAGGCTTTTAAAATCGCAAGCCTTCCACAATGACAAAATTTTTCTCTATTAGCAGCCATATTTTGTGAGATTTTTTTCTACTAAATGCAAGAGAGAAATGAAGAAATGGGACTTAAATAGAAGGAAGAGGGTATAGTGTAATTTCCCACCAGGTTGTTGATTTTCCCTTCAATTCTCCATTCTTTCCCTCCATATTTAACAGCAACAGAGGATTTCAGCAGCTGCCATTAAGTTTTAACGAAAATCCCCAACCGGTACTGAAATTGGAAAAAAAATCCACTTAGGGGACCAAATGTGTGAATTGCCCTTAGTATGGGACTAAAATTAGAATCGGATCCACTTATGGGACCAAAAATGTAATTTAACCTTCTTTTGCTTTATGTAGAAGAAGCCATTTGTTTGTGTTCATCATTTGAATATAAAGCCTGCCTAAAATGAATTAAAAATTACTTTTGGCGAACCGCATATGACACCGATCACTGGAGCAACAAAGAACTTTATACTGCAATTGTGGTTGTTTGTACGTTGTGGATGGCTTGCTTATCTCATCCAGTTTATGTAATATATATATATATATATATTTCCATTAATCAAATGACGTTGTATGCACCTTGTAATAAATTTATATTTAATTGTTAAAAATTATTAGTGAGATGATTATTAAAATATTAAAATATAAATGACTTCTAATAGTTCAAATTTATATAATTGGAAAAAAAATAGCTATAGTAGCCTAGGCAGTCGGGATTATTACTAATATTTATTAGTAACAATGTGTACGTTCAAACCACTTTTAATCTTTTAAATGGTGTAAATACAATGGGGATAGAATTAATATTTTGGTGACAAATAAGATTCTTCCTACCGTGTTATTAGATAAAAACTAAAACATGACACTTTTAATTATTATCTTAAAAATTGAATTTGTGAAACTGTTATAATTTTGTGGCCCAATGACCCAAGTATTAGTAGGCCCACCTATTGACCCGACCTACTTGGAGGCCCTATACCTAAACCCGACCCACCACCCGACCCAATCCAGGTAACTAATTATATATATATTCTAACCCTAACCCTAACCCTAACCCATTATTTCTACCCTCTCTTTCTCTCTCTCTCTCTCATCGCGTTGTCTGCTTCCTCACTCTGTTCTTCTCCCACCTCTTGACTTAATCAACTGCCGTTAATGGTTGTGATTTTCCTAAGCCAAGATGATAGCTTTAGGAAAGCCATCCTTGCCTTCCTTTTCTACCGATCCCTTACTCCTATAAATAGGGGATCAGTCTCCCGGCCATAAACACAAGAAACCGAACAAAATCTGTTTTCCTCTCCCTCTTTAAAGGTTCTGTGTGAACGTGAGTGGTGGATTTGTGGTGACCATGTTTTTCATGTTGATCTTTGTGATCTGAAATTGTTAGTGGTAAAATGCAAACGTGGGTCGGTTTTGTGTTCGTGGGTGCGGTGCCTAGTGACCGTGTTTCCTTTTGGTTGGATCTGGCTTATATCTAAGTCGTTTTCATACAAATGTTGTTATTCAATTTATTTTTTAATTACTATTATTATCAGTTGAGATCTGTAATATTGGCTTGTGATATTTAAGGAGTTTCGTACTCCAACCTTTGTAATAATTGATAGGGTGCTTCATTGTGAAAGAAGATACCACAAGGGTTTCTTAAACACCCTCTAGTGGTATCAAAACCTTGTCTCTGATCCTTGTCTCGCCTTGGTGGTGGTAACCCCTGAAAATCCCTCCTTTTAATTTCTGCAATTCTTTTTTTTTTCTGTTTCTATTATTGTCGAGTTATTATTTCTGTTTGATTAGTATTATTATTACTGTTTTACCGCGGTAAATTCCCCTAATATCCCACCTGGCCAGACCCTTGAGGTCGTCGGGTAACTGGTCGGAACTTAGGCTAGTAAGCCTCGATTTCTTGTTTCTAGAATCATTATCTGCTATTATTATTGTGATCTGTTGTGATTACTTTTCTGAAATTATTACTGTGATTCGTTGTGATCATTCTCTGAAAATTATTGAGATCTGTTTGAAATAATTATTTAAAATTATTATTGTGATATGTCGTGATCTTTTGAGATAATTTCTACTGTGAACTGTTGATATATTTTTCTGAAATTACTGTCCAAATAATTTTTCCTGAAATTGTTATTCACTTTCGTGATAATTTTCTGAGTTTGTTGCTATATATTTTCTGAATTTATTAAGACTGTGATTATAACTTTTGAAATCGTCTTAAGTGAATTTTTTTTTTCAAGAAATATTCTTTTGAAAAACACTAGTTTTCTTTCTAAATGGCCGGATATAACCTTCAACCCTTTGATGAAAAAAGTGATTTTTTAATATGGCAACAAAAAATGAAAGAGATTCTTATTCAACAAAAGCTTTTCAAAGCAATAAATGGGAAATATACAGAAAATGTTTCAGAAGAAAAGAAATTAGAAAATGACGTATATGTCTATTTTTCAATTATTTTGAACCTATCTGATACTGTTCTTAGAAAAGTAGGAAGACAAAACTTTTCAAAAGAACTTTGAAAAAAACTAGAAGATTTATATATTGAAACATCTTTACCAAGTAAACTCTTTTTGTCTAAACTTGAATTGTCTAAGAATATTGATGAAAATCTTGATGATTTCACTAAGTTAATTCAATACATAAACACATTGGTGATAAAAACATAGATGAATATTCTCCTATTGTTTTGCTTAATCCTATTTCTGAAACATACTCTGGTGTAAAAGCTGCTATTAAATATAGTAGGGATAGTGTAAACCTTGAAACAATTGTAAACGGTCTAAAAAGTAAAGAGATGGACTTAAAAGCCAATAAACCTAGTCAAAACCAACATGAAGTTAATTTTGTTAGGGGAAGACCAAAATTCAGAATCATTGGTTTTAGGTACAACAGTAGAAGTAGAAGTAGGAGTAAAAGCAAGAGTAGTAGTAGAAGCAAATCTAAAACTAGGAAAAATTCGTATAAGGAAGATAAAACAAAAGAAAGACGATGCTATAATTGTGGTATTAAAGGACACTACATTAAAAATTGTAGGAAACCAAAAAGGGAAACTAGGGATAGATTTTATGAAGACAAAGAAAAAGTTAATAATATGTCTGATGAAAACTATGGTGAAGTGTTTGTGGTATGTGAAGTTAATTCTGTTCACTCTTTAAACAAGTATGAGTGGTTAATTGACTCTGGTTGTACTTTTTATATGAGTCATTTCAAAGAAATTTTTACGAATTTTAGAAATAAACATTCTGGTTTTGTTTCAATGGCTAATGAAAAAATATGTGAAATCAAAGGTCTAGGTGACATTTCTGAGTTTTAAAGAAGGTTATAAGTTAACCTTAAGAAACATCAAGTACGTCCCTGACTTAAGTCATAATCTCATTTCTTGTGTTGTTCTCGAAGAAGAGGGTTTACAGGGCAGGTTGGGAAAGGGTCTCATGAAAATTATGAAAGATTTATTAATTGTCTTTAAGGCTAAAAGAAAACGTAATCTATATATGAGCATTGTCATGTATGACAATATTGTTGCATCTGTGTCTGAAACAATATTGTGGCATAAAAGACTTGGTCATATAAGTCTAAAAGGGCTCGAATTCTTGAGAAAGGAAGGAATTTTGAATGAAAAAATTGAAAAATTAGAATTCTGTGATGATTGCGTGATGGGTAAACATCATAGAGTATATTTTCCTGTTTCACCTTCCCCAAACCCATCTATGTCTATATGCACCTTAGATTACGTATATGCTGATGTTTGAGGTCCCTCAAATGTAACCACTCATGGTGGAAATCGTTGTTTCCTGTCTATTATTGATAATTTTTCTAGAAAAGTTTTTGTTTTCTTGATGAAACATAAATATGAAGTTTTTGAAAAATTTGAAAAGTGGAAAATTTTGGTAGAAAATCAAACTGGCAAAAAATTGAAATCTCTTCAATCTGACAATGGCCTTAAGTTTTGCAATCAAAATTTTTCTGATTTATGTGAGAAGTTTGGAATTAAAAGACACAAAACTAATCCCTATACCCCCCCCCCCCAA
>NC_026148.1:6136534-6153199 GCF_000512975.1 Sesamum indicum | reverse complement strand
CCCCCCCCCCCCCCAACAAAACGGTGCCGCTGAACGCATGAATCGTGTAGAGTGGATATCAGAAATAATCCTAACAACTATTACAATGATTTTGGAGTACAAAACTCCTTAATAGTTACAGGCCAAAATTACAGATTAATGAATGAACAATCAGTAAGGTAAAATAGCAGAAAACAGTTTAAAGTAATCGGCTCAGAAACCTGCCAGAACCAAGTAAAGGGAAAATCGGTCACTATGAATACCGTTCCCACTCGTCACCGACCCACGGCAACACCACTTAACCAGAGATCACGACCACACTCCAAATCACTCGGTTTTATTTTCTCACGTCGGTCACAAAGACTGTTTCTCAGTAGTTTCACAAAGAGTATAACACAAGGAGGTGTTTCATTGTTTTTCACCGGTACCGCACAAAGGGAGGAGATACCCTTTTAAATAGGGACTAGAGAAGAGTCCTAGAAGGTAAGCCAAGGTGGCTTTCCTATCACCATTGTATTGGTGAAGGAAAGTCACCATCTCTGTTGGTGAGAAGATGGAAAGAAATCAGGCGGATTTTCGAAGAGAAGAAAAAGAATCAGCGGCGCAAGAAGAAATGAAAGACAGAATCAGAGAGAGAGAGATAGGTTAGGGCAACTTATAAGTGGGTATGAAGTGGGTCGGGTCGTGGGTAGGGTCGTGGGCTTCCAGGTGGGTCGGTCCGTGGGCTTTCTAGGAGGGCCTGATAGCTTTGGGCCATATCTCACAACAAATCGAACACTACTTGAAAAAGTTAGATGCTTGTTGATAAGTTCTGGATTATCAAAATCTTTTTGGGGTGAAGCTGTTTTAACTGCTGCTCATTTAATTAATATATCTCCTTCTGTGCCCTTATCTAAAAAACTCCTAAATCTATTCGGTCTGGAAAACAACTTGATATATCCTCCCTACGTGTGTTTGGATGTTCTGCTTTTGTTCATCAAAATTTAGATAAATTAGAACCTAGATCCTTAAAATGTATTTTTATTGGTTATCCTGAAGGGGTAAAGGGTTATAGACTTTGGGTTCGTAGTCAACCTGATTTTAAAGTCTTAATTAGTAGGAATGTTACCTTTAATGAAAACGAAATGCCGTGTCTAGATAAACACAAATCAGGCAAAAAGAACCCACCTTTAATAAGGTGAAGGAAATTCTAGAGGATAACCAACAGAGGGAAGGGATAGATGATAACTTAGAAGAACAAAATACAGAAAATACTGAAAATACACAAAATTTGAACCCTCTTGAAAACTACCAACTAGACAGGGATAAAAATAGAAGACAAATTAAGATCCACTCTAAACTTAAAGATTTTCACACAGCCCTTAACACTAATTTTCTGAACCCACTAGTATTGATGAAGCTATGAAACTGAGTGCCATGAACGAGGAAATGAAATCTTTAAAAGATAACAAAACTTGGTTCTAGTTCCCAAACCTAATAACTCCTCAATAGTTGACTGCAAATGGATGTTCAAAATTAAGCAAGAAAATCCCATAAAGTATAAAGCTTGACTCGTAGCTAAAGGGTTCACCCAAAAAGAAGGAATTGACTATAATGAATTTTTTTCTCCAATTGTCAAGTATACTACTGTACGTATTATTCTTGCTCTCATAATTGGGAATTAAAACAAATGGATGTAAAAATTGCTTTCTTGCATGGTGATTTAGATGAAAACATCTACATGACTTAACCATTTGGTTTCACCGATAAGTTTAAACATGACTATGTGTACTTATTAAAAAAGTCTTTGTATGATTTAAAACAATCCCCTAGACAGTGGAATAAGAAATTCGATCTATTCATACATTCTTTGAAATTTAAAAGAAGCCATTATGATCATTTTCTTTACTTTAAGCATGTGGATGATATTCTCATTTTTCTTGTGTTATATGTTGATGATATGCTTATTGTCAGACCCTAGTTTTCAACTTATAAATTACTTGAAATGAAAGATCTTGGTGATGCTAAAAAGGATCCTTAGAATGAACATTGCTAGAAATAGAGAAAAATCCACAATACTTTTAAATCAAAAATCATATATTCAGTCCATTTTAAAAAGATTTACTATGGAAAATTTCAAACCCACTTCTATGCCTCTAACTGCTCATTTTCAACTGTGGAAAGATCAAAGTCCCAAAACTGAAATTGAAAAAGCAAAAATGAAAAAAATGCCATATTCAAATATTATTGGATCTATCATATTTCTCATGGTGTGCACTAGATCTAACATTACATATTAGCTGTCTTAATAGATACATGTCTAATCCCGGTCCCTCTCATTGGGAAGTATTGAAATGGTTACTTCGATACCTACGTGGCTCTGAAAATATTGGTATCACTTTTTCTAAATTCTCTAAAAACATACGACTCGTTGGGTATGTAGACTCTAACTATGCTAATGATAGGGACAGTAGAAAATCCACCACTTTTTATATGTTTACATTCTGTGGCTCATGCATAAGTTGAAAATCCCAGCTTCAACATATAATTGCATTATCTAGCACTGAGGCTGAGTATATTGCTACCACTGAAGCCTTTAAAGAGGCAATTTGATTAGATGGCTTAATAAAGGAAATAGGTTTCCTTAAAAGCAAACTCATAGTGTTTTCTGACAGCCAATCCTCCATTCAACTATGTAAAAATCCTCTATTCCACAATAGAACGAAACACATTGACGTTAGATACCACTTCACTCAGGACATTGTAGGAAAAGAAGTCATAATGTTGAAAAAAATCAAGTCAGAAGAATACCCAGCAGATATGGATACTAAATGCTTGCCTATAGAAAAATTCATTACTTGTTTGAAAATTTTAAACCTATTTCCCGACTAACATATATGCTGTCAAGGATTCTTTCAAAAGTTTGCAGGTACACCCAAGGAGAATTTTTGGCAGTGATGATTTGCCATATCTAAATTAACTCTGGACCTACCATTTTTTTTAAAATGGGTCTTTGGTCCAAGATGGAGTATGTTATTATTTTATGGCCCAATGACCCAAGTATTGGTAGGCCCACTTGGAGACCCACCTATTGAACCGACCCACTTGGAGGCCCTATACCCAAACCCGACCCACCACCCGACCCGTCCTAGGTGACTAATTATATATATTCTAACCCTAATCCTAACCCCATTATTTCTACCCTCTCTCTCTCATTCCGCTGTCTGCTTCCTCACTCTGTTCTTCTCCCACCTCTTGTCTTAATCTACCGCCGCTAATGGCAGTGTCTTTCCAAAGCCAAGATGATAGCTTTTGGAAAGCTATCCTTGCCTTCCTTTTCTACCAATCCCTTACCCCTATAAATAGGGGATCAGTCTCTCGGCCATAAACACAAGAAACCGAACAAAATCTATTTTTCTCTCCCTCTTTAAAGGTTCTATGTGAACGTGAGTGGTGACCGTGTTTTTCGTGTTGATCTTTGTGATCTTAAATTGTTAGTGGTAAGGTGCAACCGTGGGTCGGTTTTGTGTTCGTGGATGCGGTACCTAGTGACCGTGTTCCTTTTTGGTTGGATCTGGCTTATATTGAGTCATTTTCATACAACTATTGATATTCAATTTACTTTTTAATTACTGTTATTATCATTTGAGATCTGTAATATTGGCCTATAATATTTAAGGAGTTTCGTACTCCAACCTCTATAATAGTTGATAGGATGCTTCATTGTGAAATAAGATATCATAAGGGTTTCTTAAACACCCTACAGAAACTTTTGTATTTCTTGTATATGGGAAAAAATAATATGGAATTATCATTTATTCTAATGTAACTTTTTGTGTAAATTGTCTTTTTGCCTTGTTTCTAATTATTACTTAATTAAAATTCTAAATACCTAGTTAAGAAAGAGAAGTCTCAAATGTCATCACTAAATCCCACAAAATCATTTTCTTTCAAAAGTATGTATCATTCATAAAGAATAATAATAATGAGGACTAAATACATTTTATTATTCGAATTATGAGCCTTTTTACACTTTGGCAAAATTTTGTACTTTACAAAATTTTGCACTTTGTTATTTATAACTGTTTTTCAACCAAACTTTTTGTCAAAAAATCATTACATGCAGCACAAATATGATATTTAAGAGTTATGTGATGCTCTATTTTTCTCATATGCATAACATGTAACGTTTTTTCGATAAAAAATTAACAAAAAGACAATCGTATATGGTAACGTGCAAATTTTGCAAAATTAAAATGATAAGTTGACGCAAAATAAAATTTTGATGACAAAGACAAGCATAGTTCGAATGGTGAAATATAATTTACCCTAATCATAAATAAACTTCATTAATATTCCTACTAAATTAGTTGTAGAAATTCTATTTAACTTGAGCATGCAAATATTTAAATTATTATACATTTACACCTCTTGTTACCTTCAATGGTCTATTACAGAAAATGAAAAATCACATCCTTTAACGATTTCATTTTTAACGTTATAAATTACAGCAATCGTTTTTGAAATTTCGCATTATTATAAATACCCATTCATTGATTGAAAAACTACTAATACTTTCTTAATTTTAAAGGTCGTCTAAAAATTAGTTCAATTCGTTAAGTTTTCATCCATTTTTATAATGAATTGACCAAAATGTTCTTATAAATTAAAAACTATAATTTTATTAATTTTTTAATTTTTTTTAACTAAATGAATACTTTTTTTATAATTTTAAAAAAAAATTCATCCACCTTATTTGGTTTTTTTATAAGTTTTTAATTTTTTTTTAAAAGAATAAAAAATACAGTTAGAGCAAAATTAACAATTCATACTTCCATTCAAAGATTATATAATTTCTTCGAACATCAATGGCATTTTTTATTTTTTAAACAATGAAAAAATATTTATAATTATGACAAATTTCATGAGAAGTTGTAATTTACCCAAAATAAAAACTAGAACATGGGCGGGCGCGCACACACAGGCGAGTTAGTTGAATTAATTTGAGTTGGAAATTTAACTACACATCAGAGAAGACCACAGTGGTGTTAGGACATTGCTGTGTGTGGAAACGCAACACGTGTTGCAATATTCATCATGAAATGTCAATAAATTGAGAAAGCACGGTACGTTTAAGTAAATATGATACAAACATCATCATTGTGTAGTAAGATCCTCTTAACTAGTTATCAGTGTGAAAGACGATGTCTGATTATACCTCGTGCCTCGTCCAACTCAAAGTGAGCGCTCGAAAACTCTGTGCTGTTGAAGAAAGCTTTCAGATCACTTATTCCGTAATCAAGTGCCTGCATGGACATATACGTATAAACTCAGTCAGCTTTTTACCTTATCAACATCTGGACCGTCAAGTGCCCAAACAAACAGTAGATTGTTAAGGAATTGAGATAACAAAGTTGAACTCAGATTACCTTGCTTTGCAGTTCTTCCACTTTTACATCCACGTGAGAAAGATTTACAGTTGAACCAGACACCATTTCTTCAAAGTGCAAGGCATCCTTCACAAGTCTTCGGAGAAGATGCAAAACAATTCCATTGAAGTCCTTCTTGAATATCATATACTTTTTGAAGCTCTGCAACAAGTTTTTAGATCATGTTTAGTTCATCTTCTACAGTGAGAGGCATCTCCCAACACATAAATCATGCTACTAATTGCGTGACAAAAGATTCATTAAGATGCTATCTTTTATGCTTATCATTCTTTGTTGTATTGGAGTCATCAGTTGCGAGCTACATGGATTAGTAAGACACGGTTGTGCTAGAACTAGGAACAACTGAAATGAAAAGTTTGGAGGAAACAATTGAGTGATTGATTGCAAGGTCGATAAAGTACCTTCTGCAAAGCTTTCTGCACACCGAACTTTTGGGTTGAGATGAAAGAATCCAACAGAACACGAATAGCCATGTCCACATCCTCCTGAGTGACATGCTGTCTAAGGTGCATCCTGGCATGGGCTTCAGACATCCGTATCATTGATTCTATGTGTCTCACGGCAATAGGAACTCCCTGTCCATGCTGCAAAAGCAAATAAAAGAAAACCATCCATTATAAATCAGTTGACAGTTTCGTTGCATGAGGCACAAACTAAATATGTATTTAAGTTTAATCTCACTGATGATTCTCTCCGTAATTCAGCATAAACTTGCGTAAGCTTGTCTAAATCTGCATCATGCAACCTCGGAAATACATTCAGCTTGGCATAGGTGAGGTACTTCTTTAGCAACTCTTGGGGTATTATCTGTAGAAAAACAATTATTAATCAAAACCAGAAGACAAGCTCATAAATTTTGAGAAAATAGTAATAGCAACAAGAGATTGCGATTAAGACCTCAGGATCGGTTTGTCTTGTGGAAGCTTGGACATCATCTTGTGAATTGGCCATAGACCGATCATCAAAATTGGCACCTTTAGGCTGCGATTTGCAGTGACTATCAACTACAAATTGTGCCAGCATCTCATCAGTCACTGGGTCCACCACATCCTACATGCATTATACATTTCTCTATTAAAAACCTGCTTACAATGATTGTAAGAAAGTAACTGATACAAAATAAAATGAGAACGAAGAAATAGTAGACCTTGACAACACAGAGAATATCAAACCGGGAGATGATTGGATCAGTCAGTTCCACATTTTGAGCAAATGTCTTTGAGGAATCATATCTGCAGGAGAAGATTACCAGGAAAAATATCAAATGGTCGTTGAACGGATGAAATATAGAAAACAATAAAAAAGTAAACTAACCCATTAAAACCATCAAACCTTTGAGAAGATTGAATCTAACAACTTTCTCAAGATAGTCCAAATAGAACCAGCAAGAAAATACATGCAAATTGGAATCTCCAGCGCTTATCCGTGCTGAAGTATTTGTTTCTGTTTCTTTGAAAAATTTGACAGAAAACTTTCCTGAGAGTTCCTAGTGGGATTTCAAGATCCAGATGGAATCCAGATACAGGGAAGAAGAAGAATTTATTCTCATCCTCACACGATTTTCTAGGGCCCTGTGTAATTTGCAAGCTAATTTCTTAATCATATGGGGAAATAACTATAACTTGGAAATAGAACATAGGCATCATTTTGTAGATAACTGGTGCATAACCTTCCAATCTTTTTAAGCACTGGAAAGGTGATGCTCCATTTAGAAAACTAACAATTATTGGCAAAAATCAAAACCCAAGCAGCAGTGATTTTGCATTTCCAACTAACATATCAGCTGAGTTGTATTAATTTGACTTGTTTATACCTTCCTCCAATAGGATTTGCCGCTGCAATTACAGAACAGCGAGCCTGGAGAGATGTGACTATCCCGGCTTTTGATATGCTAATACTCTGCTGCTCCATTGCCTCATGAATACTTACCCTGAATAATAAAGAATTTCAGAAGAAGGAAGATGTAGGAAGAAGTAGACATGCCTCCTTAATACAATTGTTACCTGTCCTGATCATTCATTTTATCAAACTCATCAATAAGACATATGCCTCTATCAGCCAAAACAAGAGCTCCTCCTTCTAGAGTCCACTCCCGTGTGACTGGATCCTTGTGAACTGCTGCAGTGAGTCCGACTGCAGAAGCTCCTTTCCCAGTAGTGTAAACAGCCCTTTGTCCAGTCTTTTCAACATACCTAATGATTTGTTTTACCAAGTTAGGATATTGTTCAGGTAGCCTTTGGTTTGAAGGATTAACAATTGAGGGAATGATTTGAAGGAGAGAACTCCGAATGCTTTAATATTGGTTGCATTTGCAGTCCATTATAATAATTGAAGAACCAAGCAAAACTGGTTGTTATTTAAGGATTTAGAATCCACAATTTATAATAATTGAAAAAAACTAACTCATCAAAGTCTTTTAGGGATTTATGATCCACAATAATATTAAATTACGCAAAGGAATATGATGGATTTGTTATTAGAGATTTGAATTCTGCCGCCCCCATTTCATTGAAACCAAACACACTAACAGATAACTTACTTGAGGAACTGGGACTTGGCGGTTCCAGGATCACCGAGCAGGAGTACATTTATATCCCCTCTTAGACGGTGTTTGCCTTCAACATTTTTCTCTTGACCACCAAACATAGCAAGAGCAATTGCAGTCTTTATGTCCTCATGATCATAGATTGAAGGGGCTATGGACTTGATGATCTGGAATATTTGAAAGAAAAATTAATGGTTAATGATAAATCAATTAGATGGATGTAACACAAACTCAACAGTGGACCTACCCGTTCCCCGATTCTTGGGTCTTTTGCCAATTTCTCAATTTCTTCTTTGTCTTCTTGGGTAAGCTTGTAAGCTGAAAAGAGATCGTGTTTCTTGGTGACATAATTTGCTTCAATCACGGTGGCAAAGACAGGAAACCCATTCTTTGTATTCAAAGACAAATCAAAATTATTGGTATATATGCCTGTGACCTCCTGGATTTTGGAAATGAAACATGTTATGAGTCGAGATACATGATGGCAAACTTTAGTTAAGGTAAAAAGATAAGTTTCAAAATGCAAGAGATTTACAATCTCTTCTCCTGGACGGGCACAATCAATGAGATCATTCAACAGTATCACTTCCTTGTATCTTGGAAGTCGACCAGCAGGGACAATTCCAGGGCTTTCTTGGAGAGTTAGTTTCTGGTAGTTCCTATATATTGTCTATAGCAAAGAAAGAAATCAAATTAGTGCAACTTTTAGTTGCATTTAACAGAAATAAGGAGCATCAGATTATCACCTGTTCAATGTTAACAGTGAATGGTCCTTTTGATAGACACTCTGGACAAGAACCAACCTTCACCTCTGAATATGAATTCTGGAAAAAAGGCCCTAAAATTGATCCACATTTGGTACAGTCATATTTAACTTGCTGCAATTGGGGAAAGACTCCAGAACGTCGAGTCACAACTCCACCAATACGGATCATAGTGTTCAAATGTATCTGCCTGCATACCAAAAATGGAAAGCAAATTTAGATATCATACAAAAACCCCAACATTTTTCCTTTGAGCAATCACTGTTTGGAATCAGATGTATTACCTAATGTTGCGTATCTGATCATACACTGGTAGGTTGGTGATGCGTACATAGATTTTTGGATGGATTTTCCTGTAATTTGGATGCAAGTCGAAAACAATCTTGTTGGCAACTTCTTCCATAACCTCAAGAACAGACTGAGGGGCATCAGCGAGCCAGATCGCTATGTTTGGATGGATATAGATGAACTGTTTGTAATCAATCTCAAGGCTGCACTTGTTGACTGCACAAATAAATAATCAAGTTAATATAGGAACAAACTTATACCATATGGGTCTCCACTGACAAAGACAAGCATTCTGCAGCAACCTGCTAAGATTCACAGACTAATGGAGGCTTACATTTAAGTCTGAAGTTATAGAGGAAGTTTTACCTGAGACCATTTCATTGATCTGCCTCAGATATTCAAAGTCTCCATGATCACTCTTTGGATTCACATATGTGAGTAGGAACTCCTTGAATTTCTTGGCAATGAAGCGCCTCACTTCATCTCTAGTAACCCACTCTCTCAGGGTTCCCTGAACCCTGTACATCTCAAACTCACCTTCATCATTCTCCTCGTCCTACAATATCAGCCACCAATCCATCAAATTGTGTTTATGTGTGTAATGAAACAATGAATAGAGATATTTAGCATTCTGGACATCCATACATCATAAGGGTCATCATCTGTCTGATCAGTCATGGGGATGTCATCCCTAGAGTTCCCTTGTTGTGATCCACCTGGTGAACTGCGCATTCCATCAGTATCATCCATGCTTCTTGGAGTGGTTGGGGGCCTAAAGTCAGCTCTTGTCCTTTTTGATGGCCTGTAGTTGTCATCATCAGTGTCTGCAATCAGAGATTTCCAATATCAGTTTGTCAATCAGCAAGATCCAAATGAGATTAAGTCAGAGGCCTTATGACATATACTAGCATTTTAAATAAATTACAAAAACATTTTTGCATACTAGTCACATTTCAACACACGGACATTGCACGGAATCCAGCAGCAACCCCCTAGATGAGTTACTATCAAAGATTGGTTGGCTAAAGGACAAAAGAGGTCAAGGATGTGATAATTGTAAGGCTAACAATTACTAGCAGGTTTCTTGATTCTATCAATTAGCAGCAACGTCGGCAGGAGAGGATCATGAGTGAAGGAAAAGCAAAAGTCAACCTTATCGATTACACCATAGATTCGCTGCTGAATGGCATGATACAATATTGGGATTAACTATGACTTCATTCAGGGCTACTAATAAACACCGTTTCATGGTCTCTGAGAATCATCAAGTTACAAAATGAATATTGCGGGAACCCAATTCTAACAGTTTCATTCTAGCTTCCGAACACATGCCAGTTGTTTAGGTGATTACTAAGACAACCGTATCAGACAGCAAAATTTATCATCCCCCTCCGCTAAAATAGAATCAAAACTTAGAATAGAATTCGTATCATTGTTAACAAATGGAAACAGCAAAAGCAACATAATGATAAAGAGAGTATAAATACAGTAGAGATATGTTGCACAATTTAGGACTAGAGTGGTGAAAAGCCAAAAAAGAGCGGACCTTGGTCGTGAAGAAGCTGGGGAAGCTTCCGCTGCGACACACGAGCTTCTCTGGCCTCAAGTTCGATCTCTGCAGCTCTGCGGTCGGCCATAATCTGGTCCAGATCCCTCTCATCCTCCATGGAATCGTCAATCCCCAATGACTCGTACTGGTCCTGCTGCCCCAACCTCCGATAATCACTACAGTGAGAGCATCATTATTCCATCAACCAATGACGATTCCTCCAAAACAATCATGAGCACATCTAGCAGAAGATAACATGAAGAGAAAAAAAAAAAGAGCAACTAAAGACTGACTTCATGAAATTGTCGTTGAAGAGGTCCTCCCCTTCCTCCTCCTCTTCATTAAGATTCTCCTCCTCAGGCTCGTCCCTGATAATTTCAGGATCAACAGATGCTTCATCATCATCATCGGTATAATTCTGGCTGGTATTGAACGGCAGCTGGTCGGTGTTGAATCCGGCTGACGTCGGGGAGTCCGGCACAGACGGCGGATTCCCATTTGCAGCAGCGGCGTCGCCGCCTGATCTGGATTCATCGTCTTCCCTCGCCATTTTCTCCGCAGAGAATTTCCTCCGGTTACTGTGTGTGTAAGAGAGAGAGTTGCGCCGGGCCGGGGAGAAGAATTAAGGCACCCCTACTTAGGGCGCTATCTCTCCCCCACCCCTTATCCCCATCGCGGAGTCGGTTACTCTTTTGGCGGGAACATTTGGCGCCAAAAAGATGAGGCTCGCATTTGGGCCTATCATCCCAAAAGGAAAACGCCCTACAACAAGAAAATAAAAGCCCATCTCTATTTTTTTGGGCTCTTTAAAGCGATCTGTCATAGTAATTAGTTATAAGGAAAAATTATTTTAAAAGAAAACTTCTTAAAAGTAATTTTTTATTTTTAAATAAACCAGTATTTGCACCGTGCATTGCACGATGACAAATTTTTACATAAAATTAAGTTAAGTCATTTATTAATTTTATTTTATATTATCAAAAAAATATTTCTGAAATTTTTTGAGAAAACCTAAAATAAAAAAGAGTAAAATAAACTTTGCCCCTTTAAACGATTTTTGATGTAACATTTATCCCTTTAAATTAACAAATATAAAATGCTTATGCCCTTAGTTGAACCAAAGTGTACCTCATGCTTTGATAATAATATTATTTTAAATATATTTTAATATTTTACACATTAAATTATTATCAAATTATTTTTAATTAATTTTTTTAATAAATGAAAATTTTAAATTAAGAGTGGAGTATAATTAATATACAGTTATAATATAGCCAACAACTCATATATACTTTTTTTTTAAAAAAAATAAATATATTTGCTTAATAAAATAAAATATATTTTATCATAAATATATATATATATGTTTTAAAAATTGATATGTGATTACTTATTTTTATCTAAAGAATAAATAGTTAATAATTTAATTTTATAACCAAATTAATAAAAACTTTTTGTGAAACTTTTTTGTGTAGTTATTATATTCATCATTACTTAACTTTGAGTCTGTAAAATATTATAAAATTTGAACTATTTAATTCACTGATTATATTTTATTTAATCATAATTTAAAAGATATTTTTCAATTAAGAAAATTTTTATTAAACTTAAAATGCAAAATTGTTAAAAAAAAAAAAAAAAGACATTCTTCTAACTAAATATACATATATATAATATAAAGGTAATATTGTCTAAAAAAAATTTTAAGTGGTAAGTGTTATATTTATTAATTTAAGGGGGTAAATTAGGGGGGCAAAGTGTATGTTACCCAAAAAAAATATTCTCTTATTCAAATTACACCAGAAACATAAATTTAAAAGATATTGTAAATGTCAATTTGAATTTCAAATGAGATATATTTTTCTCTTATGAAATTTCTATAAAAATTTGAACCCATTAAAATTATTTGAACATAATTTGGTATCAATTGTTATCATCATTTTAATGAGTCATATTTATTAATTTTAATTTATATTATCAGAAAAATTATTTTTCTATATTTCCTAATAAACTTATTAAAATGAAAAATCTCTTTTTCAATTTACATCAGAAAAATAAATTAAGATGGTAAAGCAAATTATGTCAACATGAATTTCAAATGAGATATAAATTTTTTTCTAGATTTGAAAGTTATTTACTGAAAATCTGACTTGCAAAAATAATTTCGAATATATTAATTTTAAATATGTCATTTAAAATATGAAGAATAAAATTTTCCCAATAAGTAAATAATCCAAACAATTATTAAAGATAAATAAACTGGACGAAGAAACACACACATGGATATAGCATAAATGTAGTATAAATTATTGTCAATTATATTAAATCATAAATTCCAACTTAATCATATTTATATGGTTATCACTTCACTCATAAAAATTATTAATTTAAATGAATCCAATGTCTAATCAAGTCAATAACATTTAGATAAATAAAAATTTTATAATTTAAAGAATTTGTAAAATTATGAATTTAAGAATAATATTTCACTTATCATTGATATTAATACTATAGTTTTTGCTGTAAGACCTCTTAAAACCAATAATAAGTATGTTCGTATAATAAAAAAAGGGCATAAAACCATCCTGTATTTTTAAAATGCAGCCAAAAACCCCCTATGTTAAAAAAAATAGACAAAACTCCCCTCCGTGTTTACATAAAAAAAAAATAACCCCTTTCCGTTAGGTCCTACTGTGAGAGTGAACCTCATTTTATACCTTTTTGGGATTACTTTGAGTGTATAATGTCCATTTTACTCTTTTCTTTCATATTTAAATATATTTAAAATTAATTCGGTCATGGGGGATCGAAGAAAATAATAAAAATTTAAATCCGGCCATGAGGCGGTAGGAAGAACCGACTATGTAGGCGGAATGCACAACAGTAAAAAGGTAAATCCGACCATGTAGGCGGAGTGTACAAAAATAAAAAGGTAAATCCGACCATGTAGGCGGAATGCAAAAAAGAATATTTTTTATTACGATAAATATAAAGAGAAACGAATACCATAAGGAAAGACTAAGTTGGGAACCTTTTACATTGGTTTAAACTAATAGGTATGAATTTTGGTCAGAAAATACCACACTAAAGCCCAAAATCAACGCCAAAAATTGGCAAAATCGGGCAGCAATGGCAAGGCCGACCTCATTCATACCCATAATTTAAACCGAAGACCCAGAGAGCCTTATCATTATGTTTTTCAATTTCTCCTTATGTTTATCAGTAATGAAAAATACTCTTTTATATATATATATATATATATATATACACATCTATATAGCCATGCTATCTCTGTTATACTTGGATAATTCAGCAGCAGCAACTTAGCCTTGCATTAGGCTAACAAAAACAGAAACAAGAATGGAAATAACGAATGCAAAAATTTAAATAAGAGAACTCACAGGTGGTCTCTTCTTATGCCAAATGAAAGTTTTTATAACTAAGGGAAAAGAAAGAAATTACAAGTGGAAATGCCTCAACTTCAACACATGAAGGCTTCCGAGGGCTTGCCGAAAAAAGGGGGGAGAAGGTTCTATTTATAACCAGTGGGTTCGGACTTGAAATCAATTCTTCACATCCGCATGGCCTCCATCTGCCAAGTGTCCTCTCATTTTCGCCAAGTGTCCTCTCATTTTCGACACGTGTCATTTGGTCAATTTTTGTTGACTTGCCATGCTGTCAGTTCATTTCTTCATGAGTCTGGAGAAGCTACTTCCTTCCGACTCTGATCCCGACTGCTTGTGATCCTCTTTGTCTTCAGATGATTCTGAAAATGTCCATTTTTGATTTTCCTTTTAGTGTCTCCCGGATTCCTTTAAAAAGATTGTCAAGGAATTCTTCTTGAGAAGATTCTTCAAATGGATTTTGAGCTTCCCCAGCGAGACAAGAAAATTTATTTTCCCCATTTTTGCTTGAGGTCTCCATGGGAGAAGCAATTCCCGAAAGATTCTTTTTCAAATCATTTTCCATTTGCTTGAGGTATTCCTCAATCATATGATTTTTAGTGATTACCCCCTTCTTATTCAGAATTCTCTGGGAGATATGCTCAAAAGGATTGGGTGCCTGATTTTCTTCCTTTTCTGCAAGAACTTTATATTCTTGTAATTTTTCCTCCATCTCATTGATGATCTCTTGACCATAGTATTTCTTGGTCTCGGGATCAATTTGCATTAGCTTGTTCCAGAATTTCGAACAAAACCTCCTTTTTATGCAAGGAATTTTCTGTAGGGTAATTCCTACCTCTGGCAGCCATTTCCAGATCCGTGGGATAGAGAATTCAGTGAAAAAATAGAGCGAAGCCATTCCTTCTATCCATTTCCTTGATTTTTCTGCTTGTATTATTTTTGGCGAATAATTTAGCCATTCTGTATAATATTCTTGAAAGATTTCAGGAAGAATTGTAATTGATAGGCCGAAGCTTATCCACCATTGGTATACCCAATTTGGTATCTCTTGTTGAAAAACTAGTGGACAAATTTTGAGAATTTCGAACAAAACCTCCTTTTTATGCAAGGAATTTTCTGTAGGGTAATTCCTACCTCTGGCAGCCATTTCCAGATCCGTGGGATAGAGAATTCAGTGAAAAAATAGAGCGAAGCCATTCCTTCTATCCATTTCCTTGATTTTTCTGCTTGTATTATTTTTGGCGAATAATTTAGCCATTCTGTATAATATTCTTGAAAGATTTCAGGAAGAATTGTAATTGATAGGCCGAAGCTTATCCACCATTGGTATACCCAATTTGGTATCTCTTGTTGAAAAACTAGTGGACAAATTTTGAAAAACCATGTATGTTTTCTTTTATAATTCAGCAGTCCTTGATAATTTAGCAGTCCTTTATTGGATAATTCAGCAGTCCTTTATTTCTCTGCTTAATATGTAGTATTTATTTGATAATAATAGCAGTCATGTAAAGAATGCAAGAAAAGAGGAGTATGAACTCCCAAGGAATTTAGATCAAGTAAATAAGTGGACAATTCCTAAAGTAAATCCTAGATTAATTTACAATTTTGAAAGATTTGATTTCTAGAAAACTAAACAAGTAGTAAAAACTACTGAAGAATCTATCTCTCTTGATAATGAGGAAAAAGTAATAAAACTTTTGGTATCTATGGATATAAGGCATTACCAAGAAGAATATAAATTTTTACATATTGGTCTTGTTCAAATAGCCTTTAAGCCTCTAACATTAGAAGGTTTACCAGAAAGCTTTTTAGCTGTCCTAAGAGATGCCAGAAATCTAGATTGGAAGAAATCTCTAATAGGAATAATCCAATCTAGTCTAGCCCATGGGCCAGTATTTTTTAATGTTTACCCAAATCTACAGTTATCTATGTCGGATGTTAATATACTTGATGCACTAACGTTAAATGTTAAGACCCATGGATATAATTATACACCTGGATCAGAATTAATATGTATATGTTATAGAATTTACTATAAGCTTCTCCATACACTTAATTCTAATTGTAAGACACAAAATAATAAAATTCTTGAACAAACAGTATTCTTTGAAACAAATTTACAAAATTCAAGAATTAATACTAGGAGACAAATAAAATGGAGCGAAGTAGAGTTTCCAGAACATTGGGTAATTGAGAAGGAGGTCCCCATTAGAAGTAATACTGAAAGTATGTACACTAATATATTACAAAATCCAGAAGGAAATGTTATAATAGATTTTGTTAATCAGTCAAAATATTTAAGAAGTTGCTTTTCAAGATATTCTAATATGTCTTGTATATCACCAATAGAGGTGACAACCCCATCTAGAGCATCCACATCCCAGATCAGAGAAGAAACTAATAGCTCAAATTATGATAAGGTTGAAGAAATAAGGATACAACCAAATAATATTGTTAAAGGAGTATATAAGGATCCTAAACTAAATGAAGAATTAACTTCATAAACGAATTTTTGTTTATAAATGAACACACAAGACATAATTGCCTATGAAATTCCACTGGAAAATTATACAGATATAATCGACTTTAGTCCGGGATCCCTGGCTAGAAAAGAAATTAAGGGAGAATTTTCTAAAAAAAGGTGGGAACCCTTTAGAAAATGGTTTTTTAAAAATTTCCCACCTGACAAACAAAATGAGATTTCAAA
>NC_026148.1:6122158-6135427 GCF_000512975.1 Sesamum indicum | reverse complement strand
ATTAAATTTATGCAACGAAATTAGATTAAATAAACAAATTAAAAGACAAAATTTGACAGAGAAAAGCCAATTAGGACAGTTTTGTGCCCAGTTTGGGATGGAAATGAAACCATCAGATAAATAAAAAATCTCTAGGAATAGAACTTCGAGGTTTAAGGAAAAGAGGTACAAAAAGAGAAAATTTAGAAAAGAAATAAATAAAGAAAAAGACTTAGCTAGAAAAAATGAATGGAAGACTAAAAATAATACCACAAAGAAAATAAGAAGATGCTATACCTGTGGAGAAACAGATCGCCTTGCAAATAGATGCAGAAACAAAAAAGCTAGAAGGCTGAAAAAGAAAATAAATAATCTTAATTTACAAGACGAAGAAAAACAAGAAATACTCAATGTAATATTTTCGGAAAAAGAAGAATCCTAGAATCGGAAGAACAAAGTGAACTTAAAAATATTGAAGAAAATTTTGAATATTCATCAACCACTTCTGAATCTGAAGAAGAAGAGCCATCTTGCTCATGTAGGTAGGAAGAAAATCCACATCAAGAATTTTACGAATTAATGGCAAAATTTAAAGAAATGGGAAAAATAAATATTCTCACTGATAATCATATTATTGAGTTACTTAGGGAAATAAAGGATCCTGAAGTTAGGGACATTATCCTAAGCAAGATTGATAGTAATAATGCCTCCACATCTGAGCCTAGCCCATTTCATGATAGGACTATTAATAAACCCTTTGAACCATATACAATAGCTGAGGTCAAGAAATTACTTAATGAAAAACATGCCATTAGAGATAACCCCTCTACTATAGAGGATCTCAAAATTGAAGTCGAAAAGTTAAAAAAAGAAATAAAGAATATTAAAAAATACAACCAGTCTCTTACAAATAGACTTGAAAGGATTGAAATTAGTAAGAATAAGGAAATAGAAGAAGAAAATAAGAATAAGGGAATAGAAGAAGAAAAATACGAGGAAGAATTTTTATCCACTTTAGAAATAGTCACTAGTCAAAAATGGAATGTCAAAATTGATCTCTTAATAAATAACAATTTTAGGAAAACATCTACGGCTCTTATTGACAGTGGAGCAGATATTAACTGTATTAAAGAAGGCCCTATACCTACTAGGTATTTTGAAAAAACGACCTACTCTTTATCATCTGTCAATGGCCAAAAACTAAATATAAGCTTTAAAATTCCAAAAGCTTACATATGTAATAATAAAAAATGTATTCCAACAAGCTTCTTGCTAATAAAAGATTTAACAAATGAAATTATCCTTGGAACACCTTTCCTTAAAAAGATTTTTCCGATAAAAAATATTAATGAAAAGGGTATAATAGGAACCTATGATAATGAAATAATAAAATTTGAATTCATCACCCAACCAATAGACATGGTTATAAATGAAATAAAAGATTTAATAATATCTAAAACTAACCAAATATGCTTTATTAAGGAAGAAATAAATTCAATACAGATAAATGAATTACTTAAAAATCCTAAATTACAAGGGAAGATTAAAATGATCCAAAATAAATTTGAACTAGAAATATGTGATGAACATCCCAATGCATTTTGGCATAGAAAAAAATATATTGTTAACCTTCCTTATGAAAGTGAATTTTCAGAAGCAAACATCCCCACTAAGGCAAGACCATGCCAAATGAATAGTGAATACTTAGAATTATGTAAAAATGAAATTAATTCTTTAATTGAGAAAAAACTAATTAGATCTTCAAAGTCACCATGGTCATGTACTGCATTTTATGTTAACAAACATGCAGAAAAAGAAAGAGGAAAACCTAGACTCGTAATAAATTATAAACCTCCTAATAAAGTTTTAAAATGGATAAGGTATCCGATTCCTAATAAAAAGGACTTGTTAGACAGGTTACATAGGGCAATAATTTTCTCAAAATTTGACTTGAAATCAGGATATTGGCAAATTCAAATAAATGATTGATGATATCTTAGTGTTCTCAAATAGTATTGAGGACCATTTTAAGCATTTAGAAATGTTTAAAACCTTAGTTATCCAAAATGGTTTGGTTTTATCAAAATAAAAAATGAGCATTTTTCAAACAAAAGTCAGATTTCTTGGCCATCATATTGAAAAGGGAGAGATTATACCCATCAATAGAAGTATTGAATTCGCTGATAAATTCCCTAATAAAATTACTGACAAAACTCAATTACAAAGATTTCTAGGCAGTCTAAATTATATAGCCTCCTACTATAAGAACCTTGCCCAAGATACAGAAATATTGTATGATAGGCTTAAGAAGAATCCATCAGAATGGACTAATGAACATACAAGAGCAGTTAGGTTAATTAAACAAAAGGTAAAATCATTACCATGTTTAACTCTTGCTAATCCAAATTGAAAGAAAATTATTGAAACAGATGCCTCTGATATTGGATTTGGAGGAATACTAAAACAAATTGATGAAAATAAACAAGAATTCTTAGTTAGATTCCATTCAGGGAAATGGAAAGCAGCCCAAAGAAATTATGCTACGGTTGCTAAAGAAGTTCTTGCAATTGTTAAATGTGTTTTAAAATTTCAAGATGATTTACTTAATCAAGAATTCACCATTAGGACAGATTGTTCTGCTGCTAAATTTATGTTTAATGAAGATTTTGAACATGATGTTTCTAAACAAATGTTTGCTAGATGGCAAGCACATCTTGCCCCATTTAATTTCTCCATTGAATATATTAAAGGAGAGACAAATAGTCTCCCTGATTTCCTTTCAAGAGAATATATTGATGGAAATAAATCTGGATGAATTTGATAATGAAATGTTTAGAGGAATGAATATTTCCTCAACAATTCCAAATGGTTGGATTGAAGAAATGGTCATAGGAGAAAGATATTTTATGAATGGAGTTCATTGGCCTATTTACCAATGGAAATTTTAGGACGAACCAATTGAATATAAGACAAGATTAAAAAGAATTCAAAAAATAATCAGAAAACAAATTGATAAAGTCAAGGAAGTAATTTTTGACATTCTCATACAATTTTCAGATGCAAATGTCACTGCAGAAAATCGTATGAAACAACTTTGGATAGCAAATTTGCTATACCATCAGCAAATTGATGGTCTTTATGCGGGCTAATGAATCATCTTTGTTTTTCAGGAATGCTCCCCCAAAGGGGAAGAGGAAGAAATTCCTCCTCTAATCAGAGAGGAGGTAGGTTCCGAGCCGGTGATATTGTCAGACATGGGAATAGAGCCTTAGTAAGAGAAAATATTTCAGGAATAGGAAAATTTAATAACATCCCTGAAAAAGAGAATGAACTCTTCAAACAGTTCCTTGAATTTAAAAAGGAATATAAGAAATTAACGACTGATGAATCATCAGCCTCTTATGCAAAAATGGTACAGGAAGATGAAGATGAATTGGTTAATTACAAATTTAGCGAACACCACAAGATAATTATACTCCTTGAGAATGATGACTTGAGGTGGGAAAATGACCCATGGTATCTAATGAAAAGGTATATTAATGTTGCATCTTTTCCAGCAGGGTCATATAAGCCTAGGGCACATTATGAATATATCCTTAAGGCTACTCAAAGTGTTGAAATTAATCACACATTTTCTAGCAATGGAAAGGAGTTCAATTATTCCAAAGCAGTAATTAAAAAATTCATCACTGCTGTTGAATGGGGAATTAACCCCTTAGGGGAAAAAGAATACTTTCACTCAGAGTTAAAAAATACAATAAAATTTAACTACTGGGATTATGTTGAGGCGTTCAATAAGGCTTTTCTTTATGAAAATTGTAAAAGAAAACATACATAGTTTTTCAAAATTTGTCCACTAGTTTTTCAACAAGAGATACCAAATTGGGTATACCAATGGTGGATAAGCTTCCACTAGTTTTTCAACAAGAGATACCAAATTGGGTATACCAATGGTGGATAAGCTTCGGCCCATCAATTATTATTCTTCCTGAAATCTTCCAGGAATATTATACAGAATGGCTAAATTATTCGTCAAAAATAATACAAGCAGAAAAATCAAGGAAATGGATAGATGGAATGGCTTCACTCTATTTTTTCACTGAATTCTCTATCCCATGGATCTGGAAATGGCTGCCAGAGGTAGGAATTACCCTACAGAAAATCCCTTGCATAAAAGGAGGTTTTGTGTTCGAAATTCTGGAACAAGTTAATGCAAATTGATCCCGAGACCAAGAAATACTATGGTTAAGAGATCATCAATGAGATGGAGGAAAAATTACAAGAATATAAAGTTCTTGCAGAAAAGGAAGAAAATCAGGCACCCAATCCTTTTGAGCATATCTCCTAGAGAATTATGAATAAGAAGGGGGTAATCACTAAAAATCAGATGATTGAGGAATACCCCAAGCAAATGGAAAATGATTTGAAAAAGAATCTTTCGGGAATTGCTTCTCCCATGGAGACCTCAAGCAAAAATGGGGAAAATAAATTTTCTTGTCTCGCTGGGGAAGCTCAAAATCCATTTGAAGAATCTTCTTCAGAAGAATTCCTTGACAATCTTTTTAAAGGAATCCGGGAGACACTAAAAGGAAAATAAAAAATGGACATTTCAGAATCATCTGAAGACAAAGAGGATCACAAGCAGTCGGGATCAGAGTCGGAAGGAAGTAACTTCTCCAGACTCATGAAAAAATGAACTGACAGCATGGCAAGTCAACAAAAATTGACCGAATGACACGTGTCGAAAATGAGAGGACACTTGGCGAAAATGAGAGGACACTTGGCAGATGGAGGCCATGCGGACGTGAAGAATTGATTTCAAGTCCGAACCCACTGGTTATAAATAGAACCTTCTCTCCCCTTTTTTCGGCAAGCCCTCGGAAGCCTTCATGTGTTGAAGTTGAGGCATTTCCACTCGTAATTTCTTTCTTTTCCCTTAGTTATAAAAACTTTCATTTGGCATAAGAAGAGACCACCTGTGAGTTCTCTTATTTAAATTTTTGCATTCGTTATTTCCATTCTTGTTTCTGTTTTTGTTAGCCTAATGCAAGGCTAAGTTGCTGCTGCTGAATTATCTAAGTATAACAGAGATAGCATGGCTATATAGATGTATATATATATATATATATATATATATATATAAAAGAGTATTTTTTTTTATAGATAAACACTTCGATCCCCCATGACCTTCGGTCATGGCTATATGGCATTAGTTATTGAGTCCAAATACATTACAGTAAATAATATTTATTTATGAAATATATTAATTTAATAAAAGAATACTTAAAAAGTAAATAATTTTTTTAAAAATTAAAATTTTGATTTTAAAAAAACACAATACAAATTTAATATACTAAAATTCACTTTTCAAATTAAAAATTTATATGCAATATAAAAGTCCTTGGAATAATTATATATTATTAACTCAATTAAATTATTTTTTATATAAATATATTTTGATTTGAAATCTCATTATGTTTCTCATTTAAAAAATCATTTTATAAACGGTTCTCATCCTTTTTCAAAAAATTCTCCCTTAATTTCTTTCTAGTAGGGATCCAGGATGAAAATCTATTATTTTTGTATAATTTTCAACTGGAATTTCTATTTCATAAGCTATTATATCTGGTATATTCATTTATAAACAAAAATTTGTTTCTATGAGTGGCTGAATTATTCACCAAAAATTATCCAAGAAGAAAAATCAAGAAAATGGATCGAAGGAATGGCTTCCCTCTATTTTTTTATGGAATTCTCTATTTCATGGATTTGGAAATGGTTACCAGTAGTAGGAATTACCCTACAGAAAATTTCATGTATTAAAAGGAGATATTGCTCAAAATTCTGGAGCAAGTTAATGCAGATTGATCCTGAGACCAAGAAATAGATTATTAATGCAGATTGATCAAGAGATTATTAATGAGATGGAAGAAAAGCTGCAAGAATATAAAATTCTTGGCGAGAAAAAAGAAAATCAAGCTCTGAATTCGTTTGAACATATTTCCCATAGGATCCTGAATAAAAAAGGAGTGATCACAAAAGATAAAATAATTGAGGAATATCTTAAACAAATGCAGAAGGATCTAAAAAAAGTTAAAAGTTTGACCAAATTACATGGGTCAACAATCAGAAGACACTGCTAGATGAAAGCCATGCGGACGTGAAACAAACTTTCTTTAATAAAATCATGTAAAAAAATTTTGTGTAGTAAATTTGCTAAGCGTGAACGTTCTAAGAATTTCATAGAACTTAAATGGACTCTCATAATTCTCTCTCTTCTCTCTCACACACTAGCACACCTTCACCTACACACACAAAAATCCTAACCACTAATTTTCCGGCTGGCAGCTATGGAGACGTCGGAGATTAGGCGACCGGTGGCGACGATGACGTGGAGGATAGCGGCGATGGGAACACCGAAAAAAACCAGCAAGTTATAGAGGAAATCGAAGGGTCGGGTTTGGAGAATATGGGGGCCGCCGGCGTTTTTCCGGCGATTGAGGGAGGCCGGAGCATTGGGGAGACGAAGGCAATGCAAAAGAGTGGAAAAGGGAGAAGCTTGACCACTGGATCGTCGTCCATGCAGGCACCGCCTCCATTAGGGTTTACAGCAAACTTTTCGAACGAGGAAGACGAAACGTCGAGGGGGTGAAGGATCATTGCCTATGGAGAAAGAAGATACCTTGGTGTTGGAAACCACTCAAACGCCATTATTAGGGTTTGACGACGCTAGGTCAAGCAACAACAATGGCGGCTGCAATCTTCCACTATTCAACCTACCGGAATTCTTGCGTCTGGCACATACTGTCATTGATGAAGGTGACGAACAAGCAAAAGCTTCACTTACAGAACTGAAAACTAAGTGGGAAAATCGATTTGGAAAGGAGGCGACGAAACACATTTTTCCGGCGACAATGGCGACGGGAGGAGGTTTTGAACTGGCCAGGGGGTTGCGCAAGGCGTGGAGGACTCTCATTCCGCTGGACAGGAGGTTGGAAAAAGTTGCTCCGACGCGATTGAAGGTTGTTTCCGGTAGTGTTATTGGTTTGCCTGAATTTGGGCAGTTTCCGACGACTACTCGACTTCCTACTGGTCTACCGGAGACAGACTGGCCAGCGATGACGGGACAGAACGGAAAAAGGACTGCAGACTTGGAAAATTGGAGGTCTGACGTGGCTCGTGATATGGCGCTGACTGGACTGGGTGACATCAGCATTGATGTGGTTGCTGACGTCACTGTAGTTGGGGCTGACCTCACTGGAACTGTTGCTGAGTCAGCATGACGTCAGCGGCTGACATTACTATTTCAGCTGCTGACGTGGCCAGTAACGTAAGAGGGGATGTGGCTTCTCATCAACCGTTCACTTCTAAAGTGGCTCGTGCAAATACGGGACTATTTATTAGAAATATCTCGTTACATGCGTGCTCGGAACCGAATTTAGATGACAAAATTGCACGTGATTTCAACAATTCAACGCGTAAGACTCTCCCATATGTGGCGCCTACAGTACAAAACGGGGAGGTTGTTGTTCGTCCTTCTTTGGATGTGGTACGTAATGGGTTTCGACGTTGGAAAGCTACAACAATTGGGTATTTTCTGGAGAAACGACCGTACTATCATCACTTAAAGGAATTTGCACACTCGGTTTGGCCAACACTCATGAAGTCACAGCAACTGCAAATGGGTTCTTTTTCTTTTAGTTCAAAACTGTTATTGATATGGATGAGGTAATAGAAGGGGGTTCGTGGCTATTCCAAAGGCAGTCGATAGTCCTCCAAAAGTGGGAACCGGGCATGGCTATGAGGAAGTTGAAGCATACACAAGTGCTTGTCTGATCAAATTGCGGCACCTTCCAATGGAATTCCGGACGACGGAAGGATTGAGTACTGTAGCGAGTGGTGTGGGTAAAACCCTTTACCAAGACGCGATTATGAGAGCATGCACGAGACTGGATTTCGCACGTCTATGTGTGATGCTTGACGTTACACAAAAGTTGACTAGACATGTTATTATCATGACACCGGATGAGGATGGAGGGGAGACACCTTGCAAAGTTGATGTGGAATACGAATGGCTCCCCCCAAAATGCACAACCTGTATGACTTTGGGACATATGGCTAAGGACTGTGCAATGAATAGACCCCAGGAACCGACGAAGCCACCGGTTGCTGTGTATGTGCCGAAAGTAAATGTGTCCCCACCACCACCACCTAAAAAGGAACGAAAGACACCGAACCAGCACTATGAAGTAGTGGATGTACCGAAACCTAATGAGGGAGATGTGCACGTTGAACGCAATGCATCCAAACATGATGACAGGGGTAAGGCAGTTGTTATTTATAACGCATTTGATGCTTTGCATTTAATTAATGACGCAGATGAGTCTCCTGGGGGTCCTAACACATGCAACCCCGTTTCTGATGATCCATGTTGAACATCGCTGTATGGAATGTCCGTGGGCTAAACAAACGAGACCATTAGCTCGTTGTTAAGGACCTTGTCTCTGAATACAGGTTACATTTCTTGGGCATTCTTGAAACTCGTGTTTGTTTGAATAACGTCATGCATATTCAAACTTTTCTGCTACCGCAATGGAAATGGTTTGTCGATTATGCATCTATTGGAAATCGTATTTGGCTTGCTTGGAATGAGAACTTTGTGGATGTCCATGTTCTTGACTTGGGAGAACAGTTTGTATATTTTCGTGTCACTAGTAGGGATGTTAATGAATATGTTATTATCACTATCGTTTATGGTGCATCTGAGCTAGCCGATCGTCGGACTCTTTGGACTGCATAGGGGAGTTATTTAATTTTTTATTATTAAAAAAATTATATTATTATAATTATATTTAATAGTATAATATTAACATGACGAGTCGTGATTTAAAATTACGACTCATCAATAATTTAAGCCCAAAAAATGAAAAAAGGGCCAAGTCGCGATCCAAGTGATTTGTAATCACGACACCAAGTCGTGATTTATGATCTCGACTTGGCATTTTTTCTTTTTTTTTTCATTTAAATAATTTTGTATAATTTAATTGTATATAATTAATTTTTAACAACATATTAAAATCCAAAAAATTATAAAATCAACATTGCATTAATTTAAAAAATTACAATTAAGGGTACAAATGTAATAGTGTATTTATTTTGTACAATTGAAAAAAATTACAATGAAGTATACAATTACAAATGTAAAAAATGTCCACCTAACTCCACAATTCCATCTATGACGTTGACGTCTTCTTATTTCCTCGCCCACATTTTGCACTGGCTCATTTTGCGCCTCATTTTCATCTCCATCGAACCGACTTGATGTTGTTGCGGAACTAGACTCCACATTGTCACGATATGCACCAAATGATGGAAATGGAATTGGTGAAATATTGTATCCTTGTGCATATGGTTGATTAATACCAAGACCAAGGTCAAGAGAATAATCTTGTGTTTGGTTTGGCATATATGGAGTCGATTGAAACCATTCGTCTTGAGACGGTTGAGGCATGTAATAATCTTGAGGCGGTTGAGGCACGTAATAATCTTGAGGTGAATATAATGTAGAAAGACCAGTTATATCCACCCCAATATCATGACGTTCTACTGAACCAGTAGACATTTTGTTAGAACTTCTTCTTTGCCTGTGGGATGTTGTGGGAGCATCATCGGATGGAGAAGCAATTTGTTGTGGCTGTTGGGTTATAACTTCCTTGATAATATGTAACTCTTGTTCAAATCTATCTACCAATTGATTATATCCTTCAATATTGGTCTAGATCGACATAAAGTTTCAAGGGCACTCACCTCATTTGCCTGAAAATTGTAGGAAAATAATGAGCCTTGTGTTGTTAAAAAGAATCTGAAATAAAATATGTAATATTATATAACAACGTACCACAAATTGCAATATAGGTGCTTCTCCAGGTTGGTACCCGCTTTCCACACGTTTATCAGTAGATAACGGCACGAAATTTCTTGTTATGTTGTAGTACCATTCCCAATAACCTCGTTTTGTTTCCCTTGTATTTAAAATGGGTGGCCTCTATACAATCGTGTCATATCATCTTTGCCATCTAGTGATATATTGTATGTGTTGTAGGTACCAATCTGCGCCCGTGTGATTTTTACGGAAAATCTGATGGAGGCTCATATCCCAGGTATCCGTCGATTCTGGTACATTTTGCCTCATCCCAAATTGGCAAACAACCCATTCGGGACGATGCATTTCAACTATCACGTAGAATATCAATGGACATGATGACCTCCACAACTGGGGTTTCAATTTATCGGCGTAAGCCATAATGACATCCGAGTCCATGTCATACGGCTGTCATATGAATTGTAATAAATACAAAGATGTAAATTAATACGCATTTAATTCACGGTATAAATATATGTATAATATTGAAACCACATACCTCATTAAGGTCTCGTACTGCATTAAAGTCCCCTCCCACCAACCATGGGGCGTCTGAGCACTGCTGAGCGAGTGTCTCCAGTGCAGTCCACAAAATCTGACGGTCAGTCACCTCAGTTGCACCATAAACAACAGTAACAATAACAGATTCATTGACAGCTCTACTAGTCATGATATGTTTTGTCAACTTTTGTGCTACATCAATCATCACACATACACGAGCGAAATTCAATCTCGTGCATGCTCTCGTTTATTGCATCCGGGTAAAGAGGTTTACCCACTCCACTAGCAACCGTACTCAATCCATCAGTAGTCCAATATTCCATAGGAAGGTATCTAAGTTTAATCCAAACAGGTACATGCTTATGTTGGAGCTTTCTCATGGCCATATCTGGTTCCCACTTTTGCAAAACTATTGGTTGTCCTTGGAACAACCAAGGTCCCCCTTCAATCACGTCTTCCATATCAATGAGTGTTTTAAATTGAAAGAAAAAGAATCCATTGGTTGTTGCTGTGACCTCCCTCAGTGCTTGCCACATCGAATGAGCGTATTCCTTCAGATGATGATAATACGGCTTTTCCCCAGAAAATATCCGACAGCCGTAGTTTTCCAACATTTGGATCCATCACGTACTGTGTCCAAGGACGGCCGGACTATAGTTTCCCCATTTTGAACCGTTGGGGCGATAAAAGATAACGTTTTACGGGACGAATTATTAAATGCGTGGGCAATTTTATCTTCATCAATCGCATTAGGGCTAGCATGTAGTGGTATGTTCCCAACAAATAATCTAGTCGGAATAGTTCTTAAGCCTATCATACAATATTGTTGTATCTTGGACAAGGTTCTTATAATATGGAGCTATATAATTCAGACTGCTATATTTTAAATATTTATGCATGTAATTTAATATAAAAATTATAAGTTATATAATATACTTTGTTATAAAATTAAATTGAGCTTGTAAATAATTTTCTTTGTAAAACATATTTTCATATTGAACTTGTAAACTTTTTTTTATGTATTATATAGTTTATATAAAGTTATACATTTTGAACATTATTGTTTAAATAAAAATTTGAGTGAAAATTTTAAAATTACTAAAAGTAGTTTTGAGAGAGATTTTTTAATTAAATATACTTAGGAAGTGAAACGAAAAATATAAAAATAAGTTAAAAGGGTGTTTTTGTTCTGTCAACACTAAATTATTTTTTTACGGGGACTTTATTATAAACAAAAATTTGAGTGAAAATTTTAAAATTACCAAAAATAGTTTGAGAGAGATTTTTAATTAAATATACTTAGGAAGTGAAACAAAAAATATAAAAATAAGTTAAAAGGGTGTTTTTCTTCTGTCAACATTAAATTATTTTTTTACGGGAACTTTTGTTATAATAAACATAATTTAGGGGTCAAAATGTATAATAAAAATTTTATAATTTTGTAAAAGGTTTATTAGCGGTAAGATGGTCTGATGGTAAAACTTATTTCAACTCTCTCCTCTCTCTCTCTCTCTCTAGGGTTTTGTTTTTCATCGATTGCACGAAAAATTCCCCAATTGGTCGTATCTATTCGATCGAAATGGTAAGCAAATGCGCGTTCCTGATTTCCAATTAGCTTATACGCTATTGTTGGCTTACCCATTTTGTATCTCGTGCTGTGATTTACCGAATGTTTTGGTTTAATTTTGTAGGAATATGGAGGCGGAGATTTGGAAGCGAAAATTGACATGTTGCTGAATGTGGAGAAGCAGATGAGGCAAGTAGGTGATGTTGCAGATACGAGGAAGGCCGTCACACCTCTTGAAATTCTTCTTCTCACACCTCAAACAATACCCCTCAGTTTCTCCCTCCAAGAAAGCCAAAGCCGGCGAAGGAGAGACGCCGCAGTTCAGTCCTCCCACCGCCAAAATACCCTCACCCAACCCCACCATCAAACCATTTCCCTTCTCCTCTGTTCACTTCTTCGAGGAAAAAGTTTAAAGAAAGCAGGTGAAGTTCATGGTGGTATGGCCGACTCAAGGGTTCGAATGTGATGGTACGGCAGCACCCGCGGGAGAAGCAGCTGAGGATGTGGGTCCAAATCCAAGAAAGGAAAACCCCGCTGGAAAAAACCCTTAAACCACCGTTTTCTCCCCATCATGAAACCCCACCCACACTCACATGGTGAAACCCTCTCACCTTCATTTCTTTTTTCTTGTGTTCATTTCTCACCCAAAAAACAGAGTAAAGAAAACCAAGAAAAGCAGGGGGGAGAGACAGAGCGAGAAGGAGGCCTCAAATTATGGTATTGCAAAATGTTACTGCTGTTTGAACAATCCTTCTTGGCCCAATATTTTCTCATTGTTCATATATTGATAGATAAAGAAGGAATACTGGAATACTCTCTGTTGATGTCCTAAGTTTGCTCTCACTTCCTTGCTTGCAAATACTTTCTCCCACCATCTTACATGTCATCTTTATCTTGCTTTCTAGTGCTTCTTTCATTTAATTTTTACTTTGACAATCCTAATGTGTTTAACTTGCTCTATTATAATATCATATGGTCAGTAATTTTCTTCTACTTAAAATTAGAAAAATGTTACTAAGGATTGTTGGAACAGTTTACATCTGAATTTGATGAATGTCTTCTTCTAGGTTTGGGATTACACTGGTTTTGGATCTACAAGGTACAATGCCAGAGACATTAACAAAGAAATACTAGGGTAAGCACAATTCTGCAGCTGTTTCCCTCTGTGATGAAACCTGTAATGTTCACAGATTATCTTGTTTGTGGTTTTCATTTAGGTGTGTTGTGGAGAATAAAGTGCTTCATAGATCTTTATTATCATGCTTACAGGTACTTAAATGTTGGAAAATGTTTGTTTTTT
>NC_026148.1:6120076-6122111 GCF_000512975.1 Sesamum indicum | reverse complement strand
TTATTCCAGCTCTTAAGATGTGACAATTTGTAAGACATGAACATTTATCTAAATCATGAGTGTTCCATGGTTGCTTAGGTGTCATTGTTAAGAGGATATAAATCAGACAGGAGACCTGCAAACTTGACAATGATGGCAATTCTGGATGGCTTCAGAAGGCATATTCCGTTGATTGCAGACCACTCAATGTACCGCGTGCTGCTGCATTCCAAGGGGCTCATTATATTTCACCATTGAAAAGGCACATAATCTCGTATGCATCTGGTGAGCAGAGATTTCCGCTTTTCTTATGACTTGTAACAATTAATTTTCAGAACCATGCTAGTTCTTTTTGTGAATGATGAATTCTATTACATGAAGTTTTAATGGAAGCCACTTTTTCTTTTATGATGTTTGGTCCCCTTGACCTGTCCAAATCCAATTTTCATCCCTCTTTATCTTCTAAAATTCAAGAACCAGCTTCAATTTCTGATGGTTTTAAGGGCCTTCACAGTTTATCATTGTTGGTTATTACAACGAACTGTTCAGTCTCCTTTCCAAGTTGAATACATTCATCTTCTAATACCATTTTGTGAGTGAGAGGGTGTTTCTGCTGTTTGAACAATCCTCAAATTAGGATTTCCTGTACAGTTTGGTCTTATGTAGACGTTATTCGAGATATTCCTGTATTTAGCCAGTTTGGGTAATATTGAAGCTGATGAGCTTCTGCCAAATATTGTTTTCATTTGGTAATTTACTGAGTTGTGGAGCTTTGTGAGTACATGTATCATGAATGATTATGCTACTCAAGATTGAATTATGATCAGCTACCCCCAAAACACTTTTATTGTATTTGTTCTCGAAAATATGCAACTTGTTAATAGATCTGAAACTTATGCGAACCGATTCATTAGTTCATTGGTAGTGCTAGCTATTCTTTTGAGTGGATGGGTGGGCTGGTCCTCGCCCTACATTTATCTTTTTAATGTTGTTCAAGGGTTGAAGGAGTATAATATTTGGGCATGGAGATTGGGTGGTATTAAGTTAAGCACTAGTAGCACAATGACATCGGGAGGAAAATAAATGGAACATAATTATTGTCAAAATCTTTTAGGTACCTTTGAGGACTTACCATGCTGGCGATCAACACAACAGAGCACGACGGTCTTGTTTATAAGAGTGTCACTTTTGGCTGTGTTTGTGTGTATGTACTGATTCATGTTGTTCTTAGTTGTATGATGCCTTTATAAGTTCATGATTGATGGTTGGTTAAGGCTTCGTCTTAACAACTACTTATCTTTTTTAAGCAATGCACTGTATGTACTGATTCATGTTGTTCTTAGTTGTATGATGCCTTTATAAGTTCATGATTGATGGTTGGTTAAGGCTTCATCTTAACTTCTGGACCACATAGGTAACCAAGCTTGTACACTCGTTTAAGGAAGGTTCGGAGGAATGGTCCAAGAAGGCGGTAGAGCTTGAGGATTCATGAAGACTTTAGACGTAAGTTCTATTTGTAATTTATTTATCCAACAATGGCGAATGATGCACAGGACACTAATTCCTCTTGTGAACATGCAGTTTGGTTGTGGAATTTCAAAATTATCTGTTTGTCTTATGTCTTCATACATGCTGGACTCGAATGGAAGGTGTATGAGGTGGCAAAGACGGTCTTTGAAAACAATGAAACAGAAACTAGAAAGTCTTTGCAAAGTGATAATGGTGGTAAAAAGTTGATCATTTTCTTGGCTTTCACTCTTCATTTCATCCATCAAGCATTCCTTTATATGTTTGCATTGTTATCTTGAGTTCTTGATATTTATCATCTACATTATGGGGTTGTGATTTTCTTTTTATCTATGGCAAGTTTGTTCCTTTGATAAATAGTGTTGGATGCTTTTTTAGTGGTTTTCAATTACTTTACTACTGTGGTGTGGGTGTTTCTCATCTTGTTTAATTTGGTTGTGCTTTTATGTTATCTCATTCAAGTAAACGACGTGTATTGTGTTCTTTGTGGTATATCAAGCTCTGTGAGACATTTTGTTGTCGGGATGTC
>NC_026148.1:6112726-6119448 GCF_000512975.1 Sesamum indicum | reverse complement strand
AAAGAAAGAAAGAAAGAAAGGAAAGTAAGAAAAAGGAAATTACATCTACTCCGCTGGTTTAGGTCACTTAGTAACTGGGTAACTTCATCACAAATGTTGTTATTCACGTAAAACGGTGGCCGGAGCTATGAGTATGCAAAGCACTTTAGGTAAAACGTCTTTTGGTTGAGTAACCGGGTGCCTTCACCACAAGTGTTGTCATTCGCGTCAAAAGGCCAGAATGCGACGTTTTTTGGTTGAGTAACCGGGTGCCTTCACCACAAGTGTTGTCATTCGCGTCAAAAGACCGGAAAACGGCCTAAAGAACACAAGTCGCGGGCAAAAACAAAGGAAAAAAAAAGAAAATAAAAGCCGTGACTAAAGCAAAAGGGGAAGAAAAAAGAAAAAAAATTCATTAGTGGCCAAAGAAAAGAAAGAAAAGCGAAATCCGTCTCGACTAGGTAGATGTGAGGAGATAAAAGGGTATTGTGCTAGCATCGAGGATGATAACACTTTGAAATCCATAGATTTTGTGGAAGCTTGATTATCCTCCTCTATACTTGGCAAAACGAAGTGTTGTGATGTGATTGGCCTCTTACCCTCGTTATGATAAGTTAGCATTTGCATAATGTGTTGCGGTGTTTGTGTTTTGAGATTATGTGCACATAGTATTTCATTCTGTTGGAGGCAATAACTTTAATGACACTGCGGCAGTCCTTTCTTTTCTTTATTGATTTATTAAAAAATTGTCACATTTCTTAGTGCTGAAAATTTTTCTGTAAAATCCTCTACTTTGGCATGCCTTTTCTTATGTGACTATTATTTTTGGTTGGGAGGAGGAGGGGATAGATTCTGGCCTTGTATTTATTGTAACTATATTTAAATTCTATATTATTATAGTTTTCTTTAATCTTAATGAATTATTCCCTTTAGATTGCCATCCCAGCAGGGTGAGGGTGCAAGTTCAGTATATAGCAGTAGTGCATCTTACATGACCGCCCCTTAAAAGGAAAATGTATGTGCTTGCATGTAAGAGTTAAAGAAGTCTACCATGGTGCATATAGACAAGTATTATAAATTTTTCACTTCTAATCTATACTGGCCCATGAATGCGGTTTATCCAGGTATGTGAGGTTGGGAATCATTGTTAACTAATAATTGATAATAAAATCAGATTCCTTTTTTGTGTTCCATCTTCTGTTAAACTCTTTAATGAAGTTCATCAGATATCTTTCAGTTACATTTGCTACACTTGGTGAGAACACCAGATGATGTCGCTGGATGTGCTTCTTAGTGCTGGTGTTCCGTGGTGCAGGTGACTATTTATATGCTATCATATCATCTTTATCATTTGTCCCCTACACTCTTATGCAGAACCCATTCATTAGTTCATTGGTAGTGCGAGCTATTCTTTCGAGGGGCTAGGTGTGTTACTGCTCTCTTGCATTTTTCTTTTTATGCTCTTGAAGTGTTGAAGGAGTAAAATTCAAGTCCATACTCGACAATAGATATTGGGTGGTATTGAGTTATGAGCTCACAGCAAGGTGTTTTAAATGAAAAAAAGATTACATCATGAGAAGAATATATGGAACATAAGTACTGTAAAAATCTTAGGTACGTTTGAGGACTTAGCATTTTGCTAGGGATTTTCTTATCCATTGAAAACCAACAGATACAATTAGATACCATCATTTGTAATTAGGTCTGTGTTACTTTTTGTTGCCCTGCATCTTTAGTGATTTAATCTTTGGTTGCATTGTAAGTCACTCTCTTAAATCAATGTTTTTATTGACTACTGGTGCAAAAAGCTCGAGAATTTGTTGTCACTTCCCAAGAGCTTATCACTCGGGTTCAGTCCTGGTAAGTTGCTTGTGGTAAGTCGCTTGTACTGGCTTAATTCCTATCGATATTTATGTTGATCTATCTAGAGAAGTTATTTAATATCAATATCTGAAATTAAAGTGCTTATTCTGTTTATTCGATCTAGTTTTTTTAGGATATTATTGTGGAGATGCTGCTGATATGGCTACTGTATCGTCGAGTGTGGTAAGTCGCTTGTACTGGCTTAATTCCTATCGATATTTATGTTGATCTATCTAGAGAAGTTATTTAATATCAATATCTGAAATTAAAGTGCTTATTCTGTTTATTCGATCTTATTGTTTTAGAATATTGTTGTGGAGATGCTGCTGATATGGCTAATATTGAATCGTCGAGTGTTGCAAGAGAAGCTGCAATACATAGTGCAGCTATTAGGTGTCCTCCAATGGTGTCTCGCTTCCAGTTATCATATGATCTTGCAGTCTCGTTATGTTCTAGGTTTGTTTTCTTTTCTTATGTGTGATCCTCTTCTGGTATCACGCAGAAATGGTCTCTTGGAAATTTAGTATTTTACTGGCATTCCTTTTCTTGTTATGCCCCTGTGCCGAAACCTATGGTAAGATAATAATTATTATTTAAAATTGAAATATATGCAAATAATTGCTTCATTTATGTAATATATGACTTTTGATCACAATTGGAATGCTAATTACTGTGTCGCGCTGTAGAATGATGCATGTTAGTTGGAGCTAAATGAAGGTAATTTGGTGGATATCTCTAAGTCATAAAGTATGAGAGCATTTTAGAGGATGCTTGATGGTTTTGATTTTTTGAGTGCAATAATGGCAATATACTAAAATCGTCTACAACAGTAGACATATTGTCCCCATATTCTTTTACATGTATCATGAATGATTATGCTAGTCAAGATTGGTTTATGATCAGCTACCCCCAAAACCCTTCTATTGCATTTGGTCTCTGAAATATGCAACTTGTTAATAGATCTAGATCTGAAACTTTGAAATAATTAAGCAGGCTGTTCAATTTGAGAATTGGAGTTCATTGGGTTTAGGCCTTTGAATTGGTATCCTTTTCTCTATACCTGTATCATCCAGAATGGTACTGTGATGCCAATCAGGATCACCATGAACTCTGTGCTTCCTGTTTCCATCATGTCTGCTGACTTGTATTGAACTACTCTAGCTCTTTGTGGATCTTGGGGATCTTCAATAGCACTGTAGTGTTGTTTATATATCAAACTACTGCTGAACTGATGGAATTGAATTAGTATCTAGTTTCTATAGAGACTAATTACTGGACTACAGACTATGATCATGATCATTCTGTTGCAGTTTTTCGCCACAGAATATGAAATAAAGTAATTTCTACTGTGATAACGAAGAATTTTTCGCTCTTATGATCATCTACATTTCTTAGACTAAATATATTATTAATTAGTTACTGAACGAGGTTCTTTCTTATTTACTTTGTTATTTAAATAGGATATCTATGGTAGAGAAATTTCTGTTTTTCCTGCGCCAAAGGGACAAATAATGACATGGAAGGAGTCTTTACTTGATACACCTACCTATAGTTGGGTATGCTTGTTTTACAATGTTCCTAAAACGGGCGTGTTCTTTTTCAGGTAGGAGATGTGGCATTGTCCATATTGCACAGTATGGTAGCCGCTCATTCAGGTATAGATGATGCTGGAGAGATTGTTACACCAACCCCCAGAGTAAAGAGGATCTTGTCAAGCTCACGTTGTCTTCCACATATTGCACAAGTAATATTTTTAAGTGTCTGTCCTTCTATTGGTTGTGTGTGCTCTTGTCCCAATTTGGCCAACTGAAAAATCTACGCAGACTTATTAAAATAAAAAATTGCTAAAAACGCAGAAAGTTATGCTTATTATTGTATCTTTTGTTTATTTACCTGGATAGCCTGAAAAATGTAAAGGTTGATATGTGGTTTCAAATAAGTTCCATCAACCTTTGTCCTCAAATATTTGAGATTTTCAATCTGGCAGTTCTATGATTTGTATTCGCTTAGGGATAGTAAGTCAAGGATTATGTTGATGGATATGCGAGGGTGGTGTACAGCATTTCCGGCTTCTGTTAAAAGAGTTCTAAATATTGCTTGTACGTAGATCTGGTACAAGTTGGTTCAAAAGAATTATGAAGGGCTGTTCATTTTGTTTTCCCCTTCCCTCAAATCTTTACTCGCTTCAATGAGCAGGCCATTCTTTAACGTACATAAAGCACTGGGCCCCTTAAAGCATTCCTTTGGTTATGAGCTTGGTTACATAAAATATTGATGTGTGGCACGTAGAGTAAAATAGGATCAGAGCTTTATCCTACAATAAACCGGTTGCCTTGCAAGCCATTTAAAATGGGAGTCAGTTGTCCGGAATTTATGCTTATCGTCACATGAGATGCACATTGGAGACTGATTGAGCAAACAACTGTAGAAGGGTCACTGGAACTATTGCACCTCCTTAAACTAAGATATAGTTTTCCTGTAATATGCACTTAGGATATCCATGTTTACGAGTATCCTTAAACTCCTGGTGTTTTAAAGATGCAACTTTTCATATTCTCTTGTGCCTTTTCATGGTAATTATATTATAACACTTTCACTTTGGAAGTGGGGTAACTTTTGTTCCTTTCTTTGCCTTCCACACAGGTTTGAGATGTTTTCGTTATTTTTTCTTTTGTTTTTAAGGTGAACTAGGCAGTGGCTCGATGTTGGCTCCCTCAATATGCACATTGTTTCTCAATTTCAGAGCTTCAGTTAATGAACCAAACTCTTTCCTCTATTTCTTATGTGCAGGCAATGCTTTCTGGTGAACCAACTATTGTTGATGCTGTTGCTCTTCTCTACCTTTGGTGAAACGAAGTGTTTTGGGCGGCCTCTTACCTGAGTCATTGCTTTATGTACTGGAACGTAGCGGCCCAGTTGCTTTTCCCGCAGCAATGGTTTCTGATTCTGACACTCCTGAGATTATTTGGACACACAAGATGCGAGCAGAAAATCTGATCCGTCAGGTAGCCCTGAATCTGCAACTGGAGTTTGCTACTTGTCTTTCACCCCAAGCATCTTTTGTTAACATTTAGTACTTACATTCTAAAACATGGTGGTAGTTGAGTCATCCTCAATGCAAATAAGTGCTGCATTTAACTCTCAGTTTTATTTGATTAGGTTCTTCAGCATCTTGGTGATTTCCCTCAGAAATTGGGACAGCATTGTGATTCCTTATATGACTATGCTCCAATGCCACCAGTGACATATCCAGAGCTGAAAGATGAAATGTGGTGTCATCTTTATTATCTTCGAAACTTATGTGATGAAATTAGATTTCCTAATTGGCCTATTGTTGAACATGTTGAGTTTTTGCAAATATTGCTAGTAATGTGGAGAGAAGAGTTAACTCGAAGGCCAGTGGGCCTTTCTGAAGAAGAAGCTTGCAAGATACTAGAGATCTCCATTGATGAAGTATCCAGAGACGACGCCCCTAAGAAACCAAGTTTTGAGTCAGTTGAGGAGATACCTAATATATCAAAGCAGATTGAGTATATTGATGAGGAAAAGCTCAAGAGACAGTATAGGAAACTTGCAATGAAGTATCATCCAAACAATAATCCTGAAGGGAGGGAGAAGTTTCTGGCAGTGCAGAATGCTTATGAGTGCTTGCAGGTATGCCAAATTCCTTGATCCTGTGTGAGGATCTGTTGTTACTCATAAAAAACGGAGACTATATGATTAAGCTTGAGAAAAAAAAAGAACATATAGACAAGGGATCTTATAAGCTGCCAGATCTTATTTCCAATGAATTAGTCGACTTGTTTAGACGCCGTTTTCACAATTAAGCTGTTTATTTGACTGGTAGAAAGTGCTCGAAAGGTATTTATGCTGTCAAGATGAGCCAAATGCTTTTTTACACATAAATGGATATCGGTATTGATTTTAAATATATCTTGGAACTAGGAAGGACACGGGACTATATATATATATATATTTAATTCTTAGATATGATACTACCTCAATTTAAGGTGTGGACCAAGAAATAAATTTAAATATATAAATTTAAGTGGCTTTTGCGGAAGAGTGAAAATGTAAATCATAGGGCTTTCCTATGAGGTTTGGACTACTTACATATGTTTCCCTTCGGTTTTGTTGCCTGCATCTAATATTTCGTTCTGCAATCAGTAAACTTCTTGGAATATGATCAGCAAAGTTGGACAAAATTCCTAAGTTGAACCCTACATATGAGGGTTTTTATGAGGCATGTCTTTGGCTGGAATGCAATCCTCTTTAATTGGTTGTATTTCTTCATATTTGAGTTCCATGTTTCATATTTTCTTTTTAGTGATCTACTGCTTTCTTATTCCTCTCCCTTAGGTGACCGTGCAAGGATTGCAAGGTCCCCAGAGTTGGAGGTTGTTGCTTCTCTTAAAGGGCCAGTGTTCTATATAGGCGATATGGGTATTGATGCCATTCAAATATGCTGGATATCCTATGCTCTTAAGTGCCATTACAGTGGACAAGGATGATAACAATTTTCTTTCCTCTGATCAAGCACATCTTCTAGTTGCATCCTCGGAGCTTGTTTGGTTGGCGTAATTTCATCATCTGCCTTTAATTTCCATATCATTCTTCTTTAGATAAGTACTTTGTAAATGTACTTTTGCTTATGCTATTTCCACATATTTAACTTTCAGGTGCGAGTCCTCATCATTGAATGGTGAAGAGCTTGTGAGAGATGGTGGAATACCTCTTCTTGCAACCCTCCTTTCCCGTTGCATGTGTGTGGTCCAACCAACAACTCATGCCACTGAACCGTCCACTACTATTGTTGCTAACATAATGCGAACCTTTCCAGTTTTGTGTCAGTTTGAAAGTGCGAGAACTGAGATGCTCGA
>NC_026148.1:6111321-6112716 GCF_000512975.1 Sesamum indicum | reverse complement strand
TTGACCGTCCTTTTATATTTATCGCTTAACCTGGTTCCAAGTGACATATTGCTTAGTGACTTAGTTTCTATTCGTTCATTACTTTTCACTCTTTTGCCCATATAATTCTTCGTAGCTCATATATGGATATTGAATAATGAAATTACCCATATTGGTCTATTTATAATGCTCTTTGTGCTCATGTGGATGACTTTGTTGCTGACATTTTCTCTGTGTCTGTCTGAGCTTGTATAGATAACTTATTTGCTTGTGAAGGTGGTCATATTTTTATTTTTTTAAATTGAAGAAAATGTTGGAACTCTAGTGTTGAAGATGCTTTGTGGTGACTATTCTTTGAATGCCAGAATATACTTTTTCTACGTGAAGTGTGAAAACTTAAGCTTTATGAACAATTTGAATTTTGAAGCCACTGCATCAGCTGGAACATGACTGTTACATCTTACAAAAACCACTCCGATGTTTCTCAAAAAACTGCCGTACCTTGATGTTATAGTTTTCTCTTGTGGTCTGTTACTTGAATCTCGTCCATTTACAAACTTGAGGGTTCATAGAGTTAATGTTTATTTGTTCGGTACCTTTTGTCGAGTCAATTTGCTTGCAAAGAGAGTCCAACTTTTATTTTAAAATTGAACAAAATCTTGGAACTATTGTGTTGAAGGTACTTTATGGTGACTATTCTTTGAAAGACAAAATTTCTTTATTCTGTGGCATTGTGGAAGTTTATGGTTTATGAACATTGTGAACTTGAAGGCCTCTGCATCAGCTGCTATGTGCCTGTTATATCTTAAAAACCACTCCACTGTTGCAAACTGCTTTATCGTGATGTTATGGTCTCTCTCAGGTGGATTTTTTTTTTGAAATCCAGGTCCATTTCAGAAACTTGTGGTTTTATAGGGTTACTTTTTGTTTATTCAGGTACCTTATACCATTGTTGCTCCAATATGATTCGACGGCGGAGGAATCAGATAAGACAGATGCACATGGTGTTGGAACTAGCGTTCAAATAGCAAAAAACATACATGCTGTAAAAGCATCTCATGCCTTGTCAAGGCTTAGTGGTTTGGTTGACGAGGAGATCCCGACACCCTACAATCAGGCTGCAGCTGATGCCCTTAGAGCTTTACTAACCCCTAAACTTGCAAGCATGCTGAAAAATAAATTTGCAAAATGACCTCCTATTCACATTAAACTCAAACTTGGAGTCCCCTGAGGTAAATGCTGCAGATTATGCATTTTGACAAAATAAAAACGTATTGGGTGCTACTTGAGCATTGCCTCATCTTCCTGCATCAGTATCTGCATATTTTCTTTGAATGTTGTGAAACACAGAGCACTATAACGGGGCAGGCTTCTTAACATACCTTTTCTGATATGTAGGCAATATTCTTCTTCTTT
>NC_026148.1:6089866-6111249 GCF_000512975.1 Sesamum indicum | reverse complement strand
GAGGAAAGCAATATGTTCTACATGTTTGTGTTATTAAAAGTTTTCAAATTGGCTTTAACTACTTGGTATGTAGTTGTCATGAAGATTCTATAACTGATTCAAGTTTCATTTTTTTTTTCTTTTCCTGATTTACTTGTTCCGGGTGGTTTGGTGGCATATTCTGGACGTTCTGCATTCAGATTTAGAGAACTTAATTTTCTTTTTTTGCACTTTTGCACTGGACATAGTATTTAATTCAAAGAATCTCTTGCAGCTCAACTATTGGTTCTTTAAGGGAAGAGGTTATTTGTTTGCATCTAATAGAGTATCTTCTTCCGTATATCTATCTTGTCTGATCAAAGAAACTTGGTGTTGGGCCTTAAAATCTATGCCCTTCCTATCTATGATTTGTTGTGAAGTTTCCATGCATTTCTTATGTTTGATATGCGAACCTATTTGCACATTTTCCTCCTCCCCACCCCATAAAAAAAAACAAAAAAACAAAAAAAGATGCTTTTGCACCAGAAGTTCTTTTCACGAGCCTGAAGGTTTTATTTTTTGCATAATGATTAAGAAAAGGGTATCTATTATGTGCAAGCTATAATTCTAATCTATATATAGGTTGTCTTTCTGATAATAATTGGGGTGTGGGTGTTACTTTCCATAACTATCTAGATTGAAAATGTTTTAAACACATATACTGTAGTTCCAAGTGATGGCCATTTGTAGATGCTCTATGCCATAGTTGATGACCTTGTGGGACTCTTAGATATCATTACATAGTTTCACTTGATCTTTCATTTACAGATAATCCGGAATTCCTCCACAGAACTTTTGAAATTTGTGGAAGAGCAGCGTGCAAGCCTTAGTCATCATGGTTCGTATGACCTTAAAGATTCGCATTCCTTTGTTTATGAAGCATTATCTAAGGAGCTCTATATTGGCAACGTATACTTGAGAGTCTATAATGATCAACCAGATTTTGAAATTACTAAGCCTGAGGACTTCTGTCTTGCCCTTGTTGATTTTATATCACATCTAGTCCATAATGCACCCGCTGCAAGCATGGATACTCATGTTAATAGTGATGTAACCACTGATGGATCTGCCGAGCAGCATCTGATGATTCTTCAGCATCACTTGATGGGAAAAGCTTGGAGAGGGAAGATTTGGAACTAGTTAAAAATCTTCATTACGGTCTGCTATCCTTCAGGTAGAAATCTGGTGGTTTTTCGTCTGACACTTTTTTAGTCACCCTTGACACCTTTTTTTCTGTAATTTCTGTAATTTCAGCACTTGTTGACAAAGAATCTGAATTTAGCTTCAGTGGTCTCCACAAAGGAGAAGCTATTCCCCTCTTTGAATGCTTTTCTCTTCCTGTTTCTTCATCAAGCAACATTCCTCAGCTATGTCTACTTGTTTTGTCACGGTTGACTACATATGCACCTTGTGTGGAAGCAATGGTCGCAGATAGCTCTGGTCTGCTTGTTTTATTACAGTTGCTTCACTCATCTCCCAGCTGCCGTGAAGGAGCTTTGCATGTTCTCTATGCCTTAGCAAGCACGCCGGAGCTAGCTTGGGCAGCTGAAAAGCATGGAGGGGTGGTTTTCATTCTTAAAGTTCTCTTGCCAATACAAGGTATGCTGATCTCATAGATAGCGGTTTCTTAAGAATTCTATCTTGCGCTCTAAAATGGAAATTTTGTGTAGAAGAGATTCCGTTGCAGCAAAGAGCCGCAGCAGCTTCGCTATTAGGGAAGCTTGTTGGCACGACTATGCATGGGCCAAGAGTGGCGATAAGTCTGGCAAGATTTCTGCCTGATTTCCTTGTCTCGGTAATCAGGGATGGTCCTGGTGAAGCAGTTGTGATTGCTCTTGAACAAACAACAAAACTCCTGAACTAGTCTGGACTCCAGCAATGGCTGCATCGTTGTCTGCATACATGATGTATTGCTGTCTAGGTTGGAGGGATCTATGTTAGGTTATTCCTGAAAGATCCCAAATTTCCACTTAGAAATCCCAAGAGATTTCTTGAAGGGCTGCTGGATCAGTACCTTACATCCGTTGCCGCCTCACAATATGATGGCCAAGCTGTTGACACTGAACTTCCTCTACTTCTTTCTGCTGCCCCGGTCTCTTTACTCAGGATGTACCCCGCTCTTGCAGATCATGTTGGATATCTTGGTTATGTGCCCAAACTTGTGTCTGCAGTAGCCCATGGAGCAAGCAGAGAAACAATAGCTTCAGAAACCTATGTATCTGAGGATGGTTCGTCGCAACAAAATTCACAAACTCCTCAGGAGCGAGTTCGCCTTAGTTGTTTACGTGTTCTACATTAGCTTGCAGGTAGCACCACCTGTGCAGAAGCTATGGCAGCCACTAGTATTGGGACACCCCAGATATGCTGTGGTTTTAAGCAGCCCCCCTTTTTTCCCCTCCAAGAAAATATCATACAAAAGATGTGTTTATCTGATTAAACATCTGTTGCTAAGTTTGGTATTGTTCTGATGAGCTTTTTCTTCAGGTAGTTCCACTTCTGTTGAACGCGATTGGTTGGCAAGGTGGAAGCATGCTAGCTCTTGAAACCTTAAAGCGTGTTGTAGTTGCAGGGAATCGAGCAAGAGATGCACTTGTTGCACAGGGTCTCAAGTGAGCATCAATATCTCTTTAGACCCTAAGTTGTAGAATTGTTATGCATGTGAAATGTGCAGACGTGGTTAATGAAACAACAATGCGCATAAATTCATCTGTGTTTTCATGATAAATTTTCTAAGATGGGTGCATAAGTAATGCAAATCATGCAATTAGTATTTATTAGATACAAAGTAATTTTCGGCCCACAACGATGCAATTATCTGTCACCTGGGCTAAGATATGGGTGGGTGATTGAGTCTATTTTTAGAATATTATTGGGATATGCATCCTGATAAAACTACTGTTGCATGTTCTCTGTGTCATGCAATAGTAACATGGCATATAATTGTTGTAGGGTTGATCTTGTGGAAGTTCTTCTTGGCCTTCTTGACTGGCGAGCTGGGGGAAGAAATGGGCTTTGTTCACAGAATAACTGGAATGAAAGCAGCAATTACCCGGGTTCTTCAAATTGAGGTCTGTACCATATCATGATTTGTGTGAACACATACTGCCTTTTCTGCATGGTGGTTTGGAAAATTCAGATGGTGCCTTTAGATTAAATGATAAATGGCTTTATATCCAAGTATAGAACATTTGCAATGAACTAACATAAAATGCCAGACCAACCTTGTGGGACAGAAGTGGTGCATAATTAGCAAAAGAAATTATGTTCTGAATTCATATGATAAGTTGCTCAAGGTGGTCTGAGTTCTATTTTTTTAATTTCTCCAGAAATATATTTGTGTTTATGATCTCTTTGTGGTCATAATTCCTTTGCTGTGTGATCTTCCATGTTTCCTTCAAAACACAAGGAAAAACAATATGCACACCAAAATGAAAAGCTCTAAAAGGATTAGTAGTTTACAAGTCCTTGTTAAAAGCTTTTCTTGAGGTATTGTGATTGTTTCGTGAGTTTTTTGATTAGCATGCGAGAATACTAAGTGAATAATGATTTATTTAGGCTTAAGAAAATTAAAGTTGCTGAGAAGATTTCTGTATCTTCGTTTCACATGTATCTTTGATCTGCTTTGCACTGTAGATGCAGGCTTATTAAGGAGTTCTTCCATGCTCTCCAATAGGATGGGCAGGATAAGGTCAGCTAATAGTGGGGTCTAGTTTTGATCTAGGTAATAGAACCGCCAGGATAATAGATCATATGCTCTGAATTTGTGGGTTGACATAGTGCATAGATCATATGCTCTGAATTTGTGGGTTGATCATGCATAGTGCATGAGTTTTAATGCATTTAGTGGGTAATGTTGTGACACTGCAGATTATCAGGAAACATGGAGTGTAAATGAATTTTTGAAAAGCATGAATTGTTCTGAAATAATTTACATGCCAAATGTATGTGATACATGAATTAAATATTGAAAAGCATATTTTTTTTTAAAACTAATTTTCACACCAAGTATATGTGAAGGTTTTTAGGATTCAATGGATCTTTTAGTCATTTGATATTCAGAAAAAGATGTCATATTTTGTTGTAACGAATCTTCCAATAGACGTTATTGCTGATATTCTTTTTTTTTAGTAAGTTTGGGTAAGATTGAAAGTGATGAGCCCCTGCTCAAGTATTGTTTCATTTGGTAATTTATTGTGAAGCTTTGTGTGTACATGTATCATGAATGATTATGCTACTCAAGATTGGTTTATGATCAGCTACCCCCAAAACCCTTCTATTGTATTTGGTCTCTGAAATATGCAACATGTTAATAGATTAGATCTGAAACTTTGAAATAATTAAGCAGGCTGTTCAATTTGAGAATTGGAGTTCATTGGGTTTAGGCCTTGAATTGGTCACACAGGAATGGTACCGTGATGCCAATCAGGATCACCATGAACTCTGTGCTTCCTGTCTCCATCATGTCATCTGTATATTGTACTAACTTGTATTGAACTACTCTAGCTCTTTGCGGATCTTGGGGATCTGAATTAATACATTATTCAATTTCTATAGGCAGTTGCTCATCATCTTGTAATAAAAATTATTGGAGGTTTTCGCTGGTTTTACTCAATCCAGGCTTAAAACTCATCAGCTAAACTTAAGCAAGCTAGTGAAACATAATATCAAGTTGAAGTTAGTGTCATTTTGTCTCTTTGCTTAACAGATGATCCGGCAGTTGTGTTTTGTCATATTTCATCTATTCTGTCTATTTTAACCATTTATGTGTCATGATTGCCTGCAAATTGTGGTGTCCTAGAAATCTTGCAATCTCTTGAAACTCAAACAATGCAAATAGACTTTGTTTGTAGTTTTTTTGTTTAAAATTTATGGGGCAATAAAATGATGTTTGAACTTTTTTTTGCAACAATCTCTGATGTGTGCTAGATGGTCTAGATGGTTTGATTTCCATACAGGCAACGAAGAAAATTACACCGCCAAACTTGCGAAAGACTTTCAGGCATATTTGAAAGTCTGCTTAGAGGGAGACGGCGAGTACTCCTTTTGTTCCCCAAGCCATCTTCCTTCTAGGTAATATATTCTATGGGATAGGATGCTATCCAAATGAGTTCAACTCTGGAATTTTCTTTTGTTTGTGTTTTCGGTAATGACAAAACTATGGACCATATTTTATAGTTTGTGAAATTTGCATTGACTGCTGGACCATTTACGTAATCTCATACCACTTTCTATGTTAAACTATATTGTTAGGATGTGGCTTGGATTTTGAAACTACTATCTCCTGCAGCTACTCAGCAGACGATGCAGATATAAGAGTCCGATAAAGTGAGCTCGTCTTGTGAATCTAGGAGGTACACCAATTAAGGAATTTTAACGTTTGTGGTAAATGTAATTTAAAAATGGCAAACATATAATAAACCATCTTTTCATCAACAGGCCATTGTAAATTTGGTTCAGCCTGAAATTGAAATGAGATTCACTATTTGCGGAGTATACATAGTGTTTGTAACTTTGTACAAGTACTTGCATTTGTGGTTTCTCATCCAACATATGTTATGGTACCCGTCGCATGTGCAACTTCATCAAATTTGTCTTGTCGCCATCTAATTTATAGTTCTTTCTTTTTCTTTCATTTTTGTCTTCCATCTTTCTTTTAAACTCTTCCAATGAAGTTCATCACATAATTTTCTTTCAGTTGCATTTGCTACACTTGTTGAGAAGACCACGGTGATGTTTCCGGAAGTGTTTTAGTATTGGTGCTCCGTGGTGCAGGTGACTATTCATATGCTATCATATCATTTTTATCATTTGTCCCCTAATGTTGTGTTGTTAATTGGAGCGTATTTCTTCATTGTTTTTGCTGCTCTGATTAATTTATCTAGTAATAATAGCGTTTGTGTTCGACCACCTTGCATATTGGTTTCTTTGATGCTGAAACTCTGTTATTGTACTCCATTTTCAACTTTCTTGTTCACAGCACAACTAACATATTGTAGAACTCTTGTAAAGCTAATCTACTCTTGTGGTAGAGATTGTGTTCTTGCTTGAGTCCATGTTGAAGTAACTTCCTCCTCGCTTATACAACTCTTTGACAGCATAAGAATTGGCGGGTGATTAGTACAGTTGTTGAACAAAACCTTCCTGCCAAAAAGGTGAGAATAGACCCATCCTCATACACTCTCATTTATTATTTAAAAGGGTATCAATAAAATATAAGTAGTGTTCACACTTTTATTATAGTATAATGTAATAATATATATAACTGTAAATGAAAAGCATACTAAGTTATTGTATATATTATAAATTTGTGAATGATTTGATATTATATTTCTTCATTTATGACTGCCGTAAATAATTTTATAATTATTTTTTAGTTTTTAATTTATTTGCATAGGATAATGGAGATAGTATTTGTCGTTTTTTATATTTCTTCTTTTTTTTTGTGATGACAATTATATCTATTTCTTATAATAATAGATTGCTAAATTATGTATAGTAACTTTGTAATTAGTTAATTCATGTAAAATCAAGTTAGTAGTTGAATTCTAACTTGGATGTTATATGATAATTGGATTTCAATGGAAATGGTTTATATGCAAATTATATTGCATAATAAGAATTATTTATGATTTATTATATATTAAAAAATTTTTGTAATGAGAAAGTCACCATTATTTCATTTATTTTATATTTGTTTCACTTATTAATTAATTTCTTATTTTATTTGTCATGTTGTGGGGAAAAACTATTTTAAAATTAATGGAACGAATTGGAGTGCTACAAATTAAAATTTTAATTGATTATTTAATTTAAAGATTAATTAAGAATTTAATGATTTAGAAATTACATATTGCTAGAAAAATTATTAAGTAGACCAAATATTTTAATGCAGTATATATGTTAAGTAGTAAGATATCAATTATTTATAGGTTTGTTACACACACATACACACAGATATATATATATATATATATAATTATATTTGTTGTCATTATTTATGGTTTTGATGATTTTGAATTTTAATGTTTATAAATTTTTACAAATTTGGTTTGAAATTTGACCAAATTCGTAAGAATTTGTAAACGTTAAAGATAAAAAATCACGTCAATGGCTAAATGGATCAAAATTAATCTTATATATAAATATTTGGAACCACGTTACCAAGGCATTTATTTGTACTTTTTGAATTTTATAATAATTGTTTTTAAAGAAATTGTCTACATGCATATTATATTATACAATTATTTTTTTTATATTATATATAATTTACTATAGAAACAAAAAATATTTATTTGCATACATAGAATAAAAAAATTGAATTAATTGTACATAAATTGTTTATAGTTATATTAGTATTTTTTGATTTATTATATCTTACTAATAATATTTTCATATTACTATATTGTTATATATAAGGTAAATTATATTTATTGTCCTTTTGTTTTATTCTTTGTGTACCAATGTTATAGGACAAATTAAATATTTTTTGTTCTTAATGTTGTCGTATAATAGGATTAAAGAATCTATATGTCTTATATAATTATTGTCATATCATTTATGAATTACTTTTATCTCATATTATTATATAGATATTTATTCGCTTTATTAGACAATAAAAAAAGAAAAAAATTGAATTTATTGTACAAAATAAATAAATAGTCCATACGGTTATTATATTAGTAATTATAATTGAATTTATTGATTTATAGTTCTCATGTAGGGCTCGGAATTAGGGTATAAAATGATGGTCTTATAACTGATAGTAGAAAATTAGAATTGCGTCATTTAATAAATATTTTTGGGAATATGTCATATATATATAGGATGATTTTATATTATTATATTTTTATTGTTATAAGTGTAAAATTTATTATTATATTTTTATTGTTATAAGTGTAAAAAATTTTATCAATATTTTTGGACCAATTTCTAACGAAAAAGGGTTAAGCCTAAAACAATGAAAGTTTCAGTGTGTGTAATTTAGAACTTTTTGGAGGAAAATTACTTTTAAGTTAATTCTATGTTTATTTATTAATTATGTCAAGTTAGTTGCTTATTTTGTTAATAAAGCTTTAATGGCAATTTAGTTATTTCTTTAATTAATTTTGTTAATTCATAATAATAATTAGTTAATTTTTATGGACTAGTCGTCATGTACATAATTAACATAATATTTATAAATTTTTATAGATTTAGTTTGAAATTTGACTAATTCTTTAAGAATTTGTAAACATTAGAGATAAAAAATCATATTATATAAAATACAGTAGCTTGTGGTATATAAAAAAAAAAGCCGAAAATAATTTATATATAAATATTTGAACCACGTGACCATAGCATTTATTTTTACTTGTACTTCTTGTTCCTTGTTTTGTCATTTTTCTTTTAATTGATTTTGTTAATTTATTATGTGGGTAGTTATTTTTTTGCACTAGTTTTAATATTTCTACGTACATATAATAAATAATTTTATAATTTAAAATGTAATAATTTGTTAGGTAGTGGTCTTAATAATTAAATGATATCTTTGTGTTAATTTTTAATAGAAAAAAAATTATTCAGGTTTCTAATTTATATGTAAGCTAATATTATTACTTAAATTTTTATTTTGAATAACATTAAAAATTAAAAAAAAATTAATTTATTATTTATATTAAGATAAAACTTTAATTTATTTAAAAATTATAATATATGCAGAGTTTATTATTAATGTATATAACCAAACATTACGAACATATCCTTGCGTTGAATATTTCGCAATACAATTAGTAAATAGAAATTAATTTTTAATTTATTTGAAGATAAAATTCTTATTTTATTTATTAGAATTTGTGGTAAATACGTATTAAAATTACAAAGTTCTCTAATTTTTTATTTCTCTAAGTTTTTTATTTCTTAATTGTCAAAGTTCATTAAAATATTTTCAATAATAATTTAATTCAAGTAAAAGTTTTAGCTCAAATTCTATTTAAAAGTTTATTTATTTCCTATTAAAATAAATAATTTGAAAATAGGAAAAAGAATATTCCATGTTTTTCAATTTTTTATTAAATTATGAGTAAAGAGAATATTTATCTGGCTAGACAGTGGTCTTAACAATTAAATTTTATAAAAATATAATTTTACTTGTATATTATTAATTTTTGAAATTACACTTATATGTTCTGACAAAATTTTCATTTATAATTTACCTTTTTTCGATATGATTTAGAATTACATAAAATTTGAATATTGTTACTCATTTATCGTTTTCATGTATATTTTTGTATTTACAGAGATGAATATAGGCTATGTATATGGGGTGGAGTTAATATTATTATTACATATTTCTTCTTATAAGTACAAAAATATTACATAACAAATGTTGATTGAGGGGGTAATAATTAAAAAATTGGTGTAATTTTTGTGCTATTGTTAAAATTTTTTGTCAAATTCTTAACAAAGAGGTCAGATGAAAATAGTGAATTTTTTGTATGTGTAATTTTAGAATATTTGTTTTTTGAAAAAAAAGTGTAATTACCTAGCAAAGTAACCCTATATTAATTATTTCTCAGTTGTCTTCCATTAATCGTATCATATTATATTATTTAAAATTTTCTTATTTTGTCATTATACTAGATTTAGTGGTCACTTATATATTTTTATGAGTAGATCTCTTTTGATTGCGGTCTAATTATTTTTATGAGCAGATCTCTTTAATATTTACTAAAAATGCCTCTATCAAATATGAAAAATCAGAGAAATAAAATTTTATTATTTATTATTTCTCATCACTCCTACTATGATAAAATCATGGATTAATACTTCTGAATTTTTTACAACCCCAATATTAATAGTATTCTGAATGGGCATTTATGTAGGTTAATATTATTATTTTGGTTTCAAATTTTGATTATAATTTATTTTATTTTGTATTATATCGAACAAAAATAATAATTTTAAAAAATTAACTTATTATTTATATTAAAATAATGCTCTTAAGACAAAATTACTTTTAAAAACTAAATTTATTTATTATAATTTGGTCAAGTTTATTAAAAAAAATAATGTTAATTAAATTATATAATTTTATTTTAAAAAGTTATTTATTATTATTTGTGGTACATATTTATTAAACAATTTTATTATTTATGTGTAATAATAATTTATTAAGATATTTTCAAAACAAATAATAATTAAATTAAAAATAATAATAAGAAGTAATTAAAAATTATTTTTATGTCTTTGTAGTTTATTGTTACTTTATTATTTATATTAATATGGATAATTTGAAAATGGGATAATTTTATATTGGGTGTTTTGCCACTCAGGTAAGTCTTGCCGTTAAGTTTGTTGTAGATTTTTTTGTCCTTTTTTTTATTTCTTGTATAAATGTCTTGATCTCTAAAATAATGTTTTGTTTGAATAACTACTAAAATTAAATATTATCTTCATAAATTAAAAAATATAATAAACATCTTATATGTATATTATCTTTTTCACACTGTTGATTATAAAATATATAATATATCCACAAATATGAAATTTAAAATAATGCTTAGTTAACTACTAAACAAAATATAGCTTATGAAATTCTTTTGAAAACAAAGTATATCAACAAATAATTATTCAGGACTTTCATCGAGCTATTGAGGAATATTGTATGGATTTATTTCAAAATTGATAGTATAGCCAAATTGGGAAGATTTTTCAAATATTTAGGAAAAAATAAGTATAACAAAATCCATTGATGGAACTGTATATCTAACTTAATTTCTTCTTTTTTTTTTTTTTACTGTATGTACTCTAAAAATTAAAATTAATTATTTAGAATTAAGAATAATTTTTTTTACTGTATGTACTCTAAAAATTAAAATTAATTATTTAGAATTAAGAATAATTTGTGTACAAAATTATACTTAAAACTAAATGATAATAGGACTTTTAAAGAATCTGCATGCATTTTATAATTATATTTGTTGTATTATTTATGAATTATCATTATAATCTTTCATATTATTAGATACATATTTATTCATTTTATTAGGCAATAAAAAAAAAGAAAAAGATTGAATTTATTGTACAAAAAAATAAATAGTCCATGTTTTAGTATTGTGTTTATATATTTTTATGTATATATATAATTATCATGTAAAATTAGGAGTTTGGACATAAAATGCTGACCTTAGAACTGATCTAAAATTTAGAATTACATCACTAAGTTAACATTTTTAGTCTTATATGTATTATATATTTTTATTTTTATAAGTGTAAAATTAAAATTTTATCAATATTGTGGGACAATTCCTAATGGATTAAGTGTGAAAGTTTTGAATGGTGTGTATAATTTTAAAACTTTATGGAAGAAAATGTAATTTTTTATTTTTAAGTTAATATTGCTTTATATTATGTGGTTAATTACTATTTAATTTTTAAGAACTAGTCATCGTGTACATAGTAAACATTATAAAATTGAATTAAAATAATATTTTGTTTGAATATCTAGACAGTGGTTCTAATAATTAAATATTATAAACGTAATAATTATTTTGATTATATAAACATAGTTTTATCTGATAGAATTTAGTAATGTCAAAGTGTAGTGTGAAAAAATATGACCATAAAAATAAATTAATTTATAGTTATTTTGAAAAGAAGTAAAGATGAGAGGGATATATTAATTTTAATTTTTATTATATTTAATGTTATTTGTATTATATTAGAAATTTATAAATTAATTTATTTATATTAATATAAAAATTTTACATTTAAAAATTATAATGTGGTCAAATATGTTAAAATATTTAATGAAAATTGATTTTGATTTTTCATTCATTTGAAGATAAAAGTTATCTGATTTTTATTTTAGAAAATTGATTTTATTTAGTAGAATTTGTGGTAAATATTTATTAAAATAATTTCAAGCAAATTAAGAATTTAATTTCAAATAGTTGCTGATATATTAATAATTAATTATAACTAAATTTATAAAAGTTCTCTAATTTTTTTATTTTGAAAAATCATAATTTTTTTACTATTATATATGATAAAAAGTTCATTGAAATATTTTCAAAGAAAATAATAACTCAATTTCAAGTAAAAATTTATCTTGAATTCTTGTAGTTTTATTTTAAATTTAAAAGTTTCTAAAATAAATAATTTAAAGAATATTTTGGCGCTATATATATATATTTTTTTATGGGTGAAAAGAACATCTTTCTTGGTTAGTCGGTGGTCTTATAAATTTTTTATTTACATTTGATTCTGTTCATGGTTTAAATACAAAATGCTGACCTTAGCAAATAAATATTACCTAAATTTTTAGTTTTGTCACTGATTTAATATTTTTATATATATTTTTGTACTTATAAAAATAAAATGCAATCTACGTATGTGGAGTCAGATTAATATTATTATATTTTTTTTATAAACAAATTGAAATGATAAAAAGATAATGTCATCGTTATTTTTTTTCTACTAATTATTTTTACATTCACACTGTATTATTTACTAAAAATAGCCTCTATCATGGAAGATGGAAAAACTAAAAAAAAATCAACAAAATTAAAAGTATTCACCAATTCTGCATTTATTATCTCTCAACCCCCACTCTGCCATTTATTATAATTTTGGTCAAGTTTTTTTTTTAAAAAAAAACTACCTCAGCTAAATTATATGTAAAATTTAGTATTAATTTATATTTATATAAATTAAAATCACTAATTTTATTTAAAAATATATTTTATTTTATTATAATTATATCGTTTATAAATTTATTATATCTTTATAAAAGATATAATTATATCTACAAAATACAAAATTTGTTAATTCTAAAATTAACTATAAAAGAGAAAAAATCACTACTGAAATCCTTCTAAAAATAAAGTATAAAAGTAAAATAAGTTTATAATTAATATAAAAATAAAGATGAGATGTACAAACTAATTTTGTCTATCTTATATTCCAGTAATGAATTTCTTTATATATTTGTACTTAACTCGTAATTATATTTTAGATTACAATTAGCATATTTTAATTTTATGTACCAACAATAATAATATTCAAAATAAAATTAATTGAAGTTAATATTATTATTTTATATAGAAATTTAATAATATTTTATATTATTTGTATTTGAAAAATTTGTATTACTTCAAATCTTATAAATTTTATATTCACCTCAAGATACTTGGTAGTACTATAAAAATGTGGAAGATATATTTTATATTTCTTCCTTATAAATATTCACGGATAAGTAATTTTATAATTAATTTATTTACATAGGTTAGTTGAGATAAAATTATAATAGAATAGTTTAATAAATCAAAATTATAATAGAATACTTTATTTAATAAATATTTAAGTACATTAGACAAATCAAAACAAAGCGATGGGCGACGGCAAGGGCAGGGCGATCGATGATGGAGAAATGATGAAAAAGAATAATTTAATAAATAAAAAAATTACTAAATTATGTTGAAATAATAATTTACTAATTTTACGACGGCAAGGGCAGGGCGATCGATGATGGAGAAATGATGAAAAAGAATAATTTAATAAATAAAAAAATTACTAAATTATGTTGAAATAATAATTTACTAATTTTAACAAAAATTGTATAAAATACAAAATTGTTTTAAATTATAATTTATTAACTTTAATAAACTTTAGTTATACATAAAAAAATAGAGGATAATATACTTACACGAAAATTTTAATTTGAAAATTCTTTATATTTTAAAATTTATTAATTAATAAGTAATATGTTACTTTTAGCTTGAAGATTTTAAACATTAAAAAGTGCAATGTTATGAATTTAGTTTTAAATTAAAAATTTGTATGAAAAGTATATGGTGTTATATTGCTCTTACCCAAGATATTACTCTGACACCCTGCTAAAGTTTGGTAATTACATAAATAAATGCTGAGGGATTATGATCCGATTATGATCCATGAAAAATTAAAGTTTGGTTATCTTGCAATTTTTTAAATTTTTTTGGCTGACATGAGTTTTTTCCGTATCGAAAAATGGGTGATAGTAAGTTGATATATTTCTATGGACAAATTATATTGACGACGTCTAGGGTTAGGTTTAATTATACAAACGCATCTTACATAGATTAATTGAGATTAATTGAGCACTGGCTAATAGTTTATACTTATAATTTAATTAATTTATTTCAAATTATTAGTTAGATTTCAACTTAGATGTATGATAATAGGATTTTAATAGTTTATACTTATATTATATTCTCATTAGTTATAATTTATTATATTTCAGAAATTATTATTTGTAATGAGAAAGTTACAACTATTTCATTTATCTTATAATCTCATAAATTAAATAATTAAAGTTTACTTAAAGATCTCAACAAGCACTGGTTACATAAGTGTATTGGTTCTAATAGTTTAACCTATTCCATCAAGTATTAGACATGTCAAATTCTGTTCCTTGTTAATGATCTCCATCAATCAATTCTTCATTTTAGGTATTACTCGAGGACAACGTCAAATCATTCATCAGATGGATACTCTGAGCAGGCTCCTACATGAATATTATGGGAAAAAAGCTCTCATCAAGGACGAATACATAGCATATGACTCTTTGGTTGTCTCCAGTGTTGGAATCCTATTGCTCAGAACCGTGCCGTCTCAGAATAAATGTGGTTGCTGCTCTATTGTGCTTACTCTTCAAATTAATTAAAAAACACACGTTTTCTTCCGGAACAAGTATTTTATTTTAGATGGTCAAATTATATTAAATTATCACAATTTGCTTTCTAAAATTTTGGAATTTCTCACTTTGTCATTCGACTTAGGGCCGTTCACTTGGGATTAGGATAAATAGCCTAATTCAATAAAAGCTTGTTTCTTGTTTACTTTGAGTGTTGGGGCCTGGGCTTGTGGCCCAAGCGTGGCACTATTATTATTTGGACTCAATTAATGACCAACAAAGGGGGTGCATTTATCAAGTCTAGTTTCTAGCCCTGCCAATATGTGTGTATTATCTTATTCGAATTTAGACTCCTTAAATATTCATTGATATTATTTATATGCTTTACTCAAATTCTACCCGTATAATATTCATTGCATTTTAAGTCATTCTATACCTAAAATAATTGGATCTGATATGACTCTTATGTTACATATTAAAATAGATGAAATTATAATTTTCAAAATAAAAAATGAGAGAATTTTTATAAATATTAATATATCAATAACTATTTGAAATTGGCTTGAAATTATTTTAATAAATATGTACCACATTCTACTAATAAAATTAATTTTTTAAAAATAAAATTAGAGAACTTTTATCTTCAAATGAATAAAAAATCAAAATCAATTTTCATTAAATATTTTAATATATGTTAACCACATTATAATTTTTAAATGTAAAAAATTATTTTAATATAAGTAATAAATTAATTTATAAATTTTTAATATAATACAAATTAAAATTTATAAAATTAGAAAACTAATCTATCCCTCTCTTCTTTATTTCTATTCAAAATAAATCATAAATTTGTTAGTTTTTATGATCATACTTTTTCACACTTACACTTTGGCATTACTAAATTTTATCATATAGAACTATGTTTATATAATCCAAATAATTATTACGTTTTTGTGTTATGATTATAATGTTTAATTATTAGAACCACTATCTAGATATTCAATAGACAAAACACTCCCTATGTTCTAAAATAGGCAAAACACTCCCTATGTCTAATAAATTACATAGTAATTAACCACATAATAATAAGCAATATTAACTTAAAAATAACTTTCTTCAAAGAGTTCTACAATTACACACCATTCAAACTTTCACACTGAATCCATTAGGAATTGTCCAAAAATATTCATAAAATTTTAATTCTACACTTATAAAAATAAAGATATAGTGTTAAATCCATTTTGACCCTTGTGATATAACAAAATATCAAAAATCTCCCCATAAAATTTTTAATATAAAAAATCACCGCCTATGTTACGAATAAATAATCACACTACCCCAATTTTTGTACGAAGGGCTTTTTGAATTTTGTTTTATATCATAGTGGAAGTATTTGGTACTTTAATTTTTCATATGGAATTTTTTGAACATTTCTATTATTACAGGGATGACTCTAGATTTTTTCCTAAAAATATAATAATATAAAATGATTATAATGATAATTCATAAATAATACAATAAATATAATTATAAAATGCATGTAGATTCTTTATAAGTCCTATAATCATTATTTTATATCATAGGGGAAGTATTTGGTACTTTAATTTTTCATATGGAATTTTTTTTGAACATTTCTATTTTATATAATTTTTTGAACATTCCTATTATTTTATATGCATGTAGTTTAGTTTAATTTTATTTTTTAGAGTACATAAAGTGAAAAAAAAAAGAAAATTAAGTTAGGTATATAGTCCCATCGTTGGATTAATAATATGATTATAATTATAAATTTAATAAAATTAATTAATACCTACAATATAAATAGGAGTATATAAGCATAATATTAACGAAATTACGAATAATTAGAATACATTCAAATCTACTCATGAAAATAATAAATCACCATTAAATCTAAATATAATACAAAATAAGGACCAAATAACTTATCCACCTCAACATTTCAAATAATATAATATAATATGATTAAAGAAGATAATTCAGAAATAATTAATCTAAGGTTCATTATACTTATAACGCTTTTAAAAATGAGAATTGCACTTTTTTTCGAAAACAAAAAATTTTAATTTGACCCTCTTTGTTAAGGATTGGACAAAAAATATTGACGATAGCAAAAAAATTACACAAATTTTTAATTTTACCCCCTCAATCACATTTATATGTAATAATGTTTGTACTTATAAAAGAATATATGATAGTATTAACTCCATTCCATATACATAACCTATATTCATTCTAAGTACAAAAATATACATAAAAATATTCAATGACTGACGAAATTCAAGATTTATATAATTCTTATTTGCTAAGGCCAACATTTTATGTCAAAATCATATCGAAAAAGGTAAAATGTAAATGGAGAATTTTGACAGAACATGAAAGCATAATTTCGAAACGTAATAATATACAAGTAAAATTATGTTTCATAAAATTTAATTTTTAAGACCACTGTCCAACCAGATAAATATTTTTTTTGCCCATGATTTAATAAAAAAACTGAAAAACATGAAACAGCCGCGACACGACCTTACCTTAGATGGATCTCGCTGGTGCCACCTAAACGGCCTTTGTTTACCATCATGTGGGAAGGGCTACCGAGGGGGGACTCTTTTATCTTTTTTAATAAAAATTAGAGAACTTGTAATTTTAATAAGTATTTACCACAAATTCTAATAAATAAAATAAGAATTTTATCTTCAAATAAATTTAAAAATTAATTTTTATTTACTAATTGTACTGTGAAACATCCAAAGCAAGGATATGTTCGTAATGTTTGGTTATATACATTAATAATAAACTCTTATAATTTTTTAATAAATTAAAATTTTATTTTAATATAAATAATAAATTATTTTTTTTTAATTTTTGATGTTATTCAAAATCAAAATTTAAAGTAATAATATTAGCTTACATATAAAATTAGAAAACTGACTTATCCATCTAATATTTTTTCTATTAAAAATTAACACAAAAATATCATTTAATTATTAAAACTACTACCTAACAAATTATTACTTTTTAAATTATAAAATTTATTTATTATATACATGTAGAAATACCACAACAACTAGTGCAAAAAAATAACTACCCACATAATAAATTAACAAACTCAATTAAAAGAAAAATGACAAAACAAGGAACAACTAGTGCAAAAAAATAACTACCCATATATAGACAATTTATTTAATTTTGTACAGTAAATTCAATCTTCATCTAATAAAGCGAATAAATATATAATTATATGAACAATATGATTATAATAGTAATTCATAAACAATATAACATAGGTAATTATATAATATGTATGTAGACAATTTTAGTACATAAATTATTCTTAGTCTAACTAATTACTTTTTTTAGTACAAAAAGTGCACAAAAAAAAAAAGAAAAAAATTATTTTGTTATTTTAACCTTTAATATAATAAGCATGTAAAAATATTTTTTTTTAAAATCCTATCTTAAATTTAATTTTTTTAAAGTACAAAAAGTAAAAATAAATGTCATCGTCACATGACCCAAATATTTACATATGAAATTATTTTTGGCTTTTTTATTATATATTTTTCACAAGCTATTATGTTTTATCTAATATGATTTTTGATCTCTAATGTTTACAAATTCCTACGGATTTGGTCAAATTTCAACCAAATCTATAAAAATTTATAAACATTAATGTTAATTATGTACATGACGACTAGTCCATAAAAATTAACTAGTTATTATTATGAATAACAAAATTAATTAAAGAAATAGCTAAGTTGCCATTAAAATTTTATTAACAAAATAAACTTGACATAATTAATGAATAAATTTAGGATTAACTTAAAAATAAAAAATTATATTTTCCTCCAAAAAGTTCTAAGTTACACACACTGAAATTTTCATTGTTTTAGGCTTTAACCCTTGTTTCGTTAGGAATTGGTCCATAAATATTGATAAAAAACTTATAAAAATAAAAATATAATAATATTAACATCATCCTATATATAAATATATGACATATCCCCAAAAAAAATAATTAAAAATATAATTAAATGACGTAATTCTAATTTTCTACTATCAATATAAGACCATTATTTTATATCCTAACTCCTAACCCTACATGAGAATTATAAATACAATAAATTCAATTATAATTACAAATATAATAACCATATGGACTATTTATTTATTTTGTACAATAAATTCAATTATTTTTTTTATTGCCTAATAAAGTGAATATATATCTATCTAATAATATGGAATAAAGGTAATTCATAAATGATATAACAAATATAATTATATAAGGCATGTAGACTCTTTAAAAGTCCTATAATTCGACAACATTAAGAAACCAAAAATATATAATTTTCCCTATAACATTGGTACACAGAAAATAAAACAAAAAGGGACCATAAATATAATGTACCCTATATATAAGAATATAATAGTATGAAAATATTATTAGTATAATAAATCACAAAATATTAATATAATTATAAATAATTTATGTACAATTAATTTAATTTTCTTATTCTAAGTACACAAATAAATATTTTTTTGTTTCTATAGTAAATTATACATAATATAAAAAAATATAATTGTATAATATAATATTCATGTAGACAATTTTTTTAAAAATAATTATTTTAAAATTCAGAAAGTACAAATAAGTGTCATGGTCACATGGTTCCAAATATTTACATATAAGATTAATTTTGACTTATTTAGCCATTGATGTGATTTTTGATCTTTAACGTTTATAAATTCTTACAAATTTGGTCAAATCAAACCAAACTTGTAAAAATTTATAAACATTAAAATTCAAAATCATTAAACCATAAATAATGACAACAATACAATTATATATATATATATGTGTGTGTGTGAAACAAACCTATAGATAATTGATGTCTTACTACTTAACATATATACTGCATTAAAATATTTGGTCCACTTAATAATTTTTCAAGTAATATGTAATTTCTAAATCATTAAATTCATAATTAATCTTTAATCTAGCAATATGTAATTTCTTTGAATTAAATAATCAATTATAATTTTAATTGTAGCACTCCAATTCGTTCCATCAATTTTAGAAATTTTTTTCCCACAACACGACAAATAAAATAAGAAATTTAATTAATAAGTGAAACAAATATAAAATAAATGAAATAATGGTGACTTTCTCATTACAAATAATTTTTAATATATAATAAATCATAAATAATTCTTATTGTGCAATATAATTTGCATATAAACCATTTCCATTGAATCCAATTACCATATAACATCCAAGTTAGAATTCAACTACTCACTTGATTTTACATAAATTAACTAATTACAAAGTTACTATACAATAATTTAACAATCTATTATTGTAAGAAAAAGATATAATTGTCATCACAAAAAAGAAGAAATATAAAAAAAGACAAATACTATCTCCATTATCCTATGCAAATAAATTAAAAACTAAAAATCAATTATAAAATTAATTAACGACAGTCATAAATGAAGAAATATAATAGCTAATCATTCACAAATTTATAATAGACACAATAACTTAGTATGATTTTCATTTATAGTTATATATATTATTATATTATACTATAATAAAAGTGTGAACGCACTTATGTATTATTTCAATTATATACCCGTTTAAATAAAAAATGAGAGTGCATGAGGATGGATCTATTCTCACCTTTTTGGCTGGAAGGTTTTGTTCAACAACTGTATTCATCACCCGCCAATTCTTATGCTGTCAAAGAGTTGTACAAGCGAGGAGGAAGTTACTTCAATGTGAGTCCAAGCACTCAAGCAAGAACACAAAATCTCTATCACAGGAGCAGATTAACTTTACAAGAGTTCTACGATATATTAGTTTACTATATATGCTGTGAAAAAAGCAAGTTGAAAATGGAGAACAACAACAGAGTTTCAACAGCAAAAAAGCAAATATGCAAGGTGGTAGAACACAAACGCTATTATTACTAGATAAATTAAAACAGAGCAGCAAAAACAATGAAGAAATAAGCTCCAATTAGTCAAAAGTCCAAGAAAATGAGAACCCAGCAACACAAAACATTGGGGGACAACTGATAAAAATGATATGATAGCATATGAATAGCCACCTGCACCACAGAACACCAATGCTAAAGCACTTTCGGGAACATCACCATGGTCTTCTCACCACGTGTAGCAAATGTAACTAAGAAAATTATGTGATGAACTTCATTAGAAGAGTTTAAAAGAAACATGGAAGACAAAAAAGAAAGAAAAAGAAAGAACTATAAATTAGAGGGCTACACGACAAATTTGAAGAAGTTGCACATGCGACGAGTACCATAACATATGTTAGATGAGAAACCACAAGAGATTCTTTGAATTAAATACTATGTCCAGTGCAAAAGACAGTTCAAAGGATAATTGAGTTCTCTAGATTTAAATGCAGAACGTCCAGAAAACATCCATGCCACCACCACACCCGGATTTGCTAGTAGAAAAGTAAACCGGAAAAAGAAAAAAAAATGAAACTTGAATCAATTATAGAATCTTCATGACAACTACATACCAAGTAGTTAAAGCCAAGAAGATCTAAGGACGTAAATTTGAAACCTTTTAATAACACAAACATGTAGAACATATTGCTTTCCTCTCTTTTTTCCCTCAGTTATCTACATCTAATAGAACCAACAAAGTACTTACAAAAGAAGAA
>NC_026148.1:6089005-6089789 GCF_000512975.1 Sesamum indicum | reverse complement strand
GATTGCAGATACTGATGCAAGAAGATGAGGCAATGCTCAAGTAGCACCTAATATGTTTTTTCTTTGTCAAAATGCAAAATCTGCAGCATTTACCTCAGGGGACTCCAAGTTTGAGTTTAATGTGAATAGGAGGTCTTTTGCTAATTTATTTTTCAGCATGCTTGCAAGTTTAGGGGTTAGTAAAGCTCTAAGGGCATCAGCTGCAGCCTGATTGTAGGGTGTCGGGATCTCCTCGTCAACCAAACCACTAAGCCTTGACAAGGCATGAGATGCTTTTACAGCATGTATTTTTTTTGCTATTTGACCGCTTAGTTCCAACACCATGTGCATCTGTCTTATCTGATTCCTCTGCCGTCGAATCATATTGGAGAAAAATGGTATAAGGTACCTGAACAAACAAAAAGTGACCCGATAAAACCACAAGTTCCTAAAATGGACCTGGATTCAAACAAAATAATCCACCTGAGAAAGACCATAAAGCAGTTTGCAACAGTGGAGTGGTTTTTAAGATATAACAGGCACATGGCAGCTGATCCAGAGACCTTCAAGTTCACAATGTTCATAAACCATAAACTTCCACAGTGCCGTAGAATAATGAAATTTTGTCTTTCAAAGAATAGTCACCATAAAGTACCTTCAACACAATAGTTCCAAGATTTTGTTCAATTTTAAAATAAAAGTTGGACTCTCTTCGCAAGCAAATTGACTCGACAAAAGGTACCGAACAAATAAACATTAACTCTATGAACCCTCAAGTTTGTAAATGGACCTCGATTCAAGTAAC
>NC_026148.1:6083970-6087113 GCF_000512975.1 Sesamum indicum | reverse complement strand
ATGTGTAAAAAAGCATTTGGCTCATCTTGACAGCATAAATACCTTTAGAGCACTTTCTACCAGTCAATAAACAGCTTAATTGTGAAAACGGCGTCTAAACAAGTCGACTAATTCATTTGAAATAAGATCTGGCAGCTGGCAGCTTATAAGATCCCTTGTCTATATGTTCTTTTTTTTTTCTCAAGCTTAATCATATGGTCTCCGTTTTTTATGAGTAATGACAGATCCTCACACAGGATCAAGGAATTTGGCATACCTGCAAGCACTCATAAGCTTTCTGCACTGCCAGAAACTTCTCCCTCCCTTTAGGATTTTTGTCTGGATGATACTTCATTGCAAGTTTCCTATACTGTCTCTTGAGCTTTTCCTCATCAATATACTCAATCTGCTTTGATATATTAGGTATCTCCTCTCAACATGTTCAACAATAGGCCAATTAGGAAATCTAATTTCATCACATAAGTTTCGAAGATAATAACGATGACACCACGTTTCATCTTTCAGCTCTGGATATGTCACTGGTGGCATTGGAGCATAGTCATATCAGGAATGACAATGCTGTGACAATTTCTGAGGGAAATCACCAAGATGCTGAAGAACCTAATCAAATAAAACTGAGAGTTAAATGCAGCACTTATTTGCATTGAGGATGACTCAAGTACCACCATGTTTTAGAATGTAAGTACTAAATGTTAACAAAAGATGCTTGGGGTGAAAGACAAGTAGCAAACTCCAGTTGCAGATTCAGGGCTACCTGACGGATCAGATTTTCTGCTCGCATCTTGTGTGTCCAAATAATCTCAGGAGTGTCAGAATCAGAAACCATTGCTGCGGCAAAAGCAACTGGGCCTTTACGTTCCAGTACATAAAGCAATGACTCAGGTAAGAGGCCGCCCAAAACACTTCGTTTCGCCAAAGGTAGAGAAGAAATTGCAGCTTCCTCACCACCATGAAAAGCTTGATAAACATGAGTCACTGAGAAGAGTTGGGCAATTGAAAGAAGATTAGAACCAGGGTAAAGCCAGAGCAAAATAAAATGCGCCTGTACTGTATAATCGGATCATTGCTTTTGGGTTCCTAGTAACTATAGCTTTCAGCAGAGCAGCAGCAGCATCAACAATAGTCGGTTCACCAGAAACAATGTGCATATTGATGGAGCCACCATCCAGCCACTGCATAGTTCAGCTTAAAAACAAAAGAAAAAATAACGAAAACATCTCAAACCTCTGTGGAAGGCAAAGAAAGGAACAAAAGTTACCCCACTTCCAAAGTGAAAGTGTTATAATATAATTACCATCACAAGAGAATATGAAAAGTTGCATCTTTAAAACACCAGGAGTTTAAGGATACAAGTACACGCGGATATCCTAAGTGCATATTACATGGAAACTATATCTTAGTTTAAAGAGGTGCAACAGTTCCAGTGACCCTTCTACAATTGTTTGCTCAATCAGTCTCCAATGTGCATCTCATGTGACGATAAGTACCGGACAACTGACTCCCATTTTAAATGGCTTGCAAGGCAACCGGTTTATTGTAGGATAAAGCTCTGATCCTATTTTACTCTATGTTCCACACATCAATCTTTTATGTACCAAGCTCATAACCAAGGGACTGCTTTAAGGGCCCAGTGCTTTATGTACTTGAAAGAATGGCCTGCTCGTTGAAGCAAGTAAAGATTGAGGGAAGGGAAAAACAAAATGAACAACCCTTCATAATTCTTTTGAACCAACTTGTACCAGATCTACGTACAAGCAAAATTTAGTAGGTAGAGAACTCTTTTAACAGAAGTCAGAAATGCTGTACCCCACCCTCGCATATCCATCAACATAATCCTCGACTTACTATCCCTAAGCGAATACAAATCATAGAACTGCCAGATTGAAAATCTCAAATATTTGAGGACAAAGGTTGATGGAACTTATTTGAAACCACATATCAACCTTTACATTTTTCAGGCTCTCCAGGTAAATAAACAAAAGATACAACAATAAGCATAACTTTCTATTTTTTTAGCAATTTTTTATTCTAATAAGTATGAGTAGATTTTTTCAGTTGGCCGATTTGGGACAAGAGCACAGACAACCAATAGAAGGACAGGCACTTAAAATTATTACTTGTGCAATATGTGGAAGACAACGTGAGCTTGACAAGATCCTCTTTACTCTGGGGGTTGGTGTATGTGAGCTTGACAAGATCCTCTTTACTCTGGGGGTTGGTGTATCAATCTCTCTAGCATCATCTATATTTGAACGAGGGGCTACCATACTGTGCAATATGGACAATGCCACATCCCCTACCTGAAAAAGAACAAGCCCGTTTTAGGAACATTGTAAAACAAGCATACCCAACTATAGGTAGGTGTATCAAGTAAAGACTCCTTCCATGTCATTATTTGTCCCTTTGGCGCAGGAAAAACAGAAATTTCTCTACCATAGATATCCTATTTAAATAACAAAGTAAATAAGAAGGAACCTCGTTCAGTAACCAATGAACTCCAATTCTCAAATTGAACAACCTGCTTAATTATTTCAAAGTTTCAGATCTAGATCTATTAACAAGTTGCATATTTCAGAGACCAAATGCAATAGAAGGGTTTTGGGGGTAGCTGATCATAAACCAATCTTGACTAGCATAATCATTCATGATACATGTACTCACAGAGCTTCACAACTCAGTAAATTACTAAATGAAACAATACTTGAGCACGAGCTTATCACTTTCAATCTTACCCAAACTGACTAAAAAAAAGTAATATCACTAATAACGTCTACATAAGACCAAACTGTATAGAATATCCTAAATGTAGCATCAAACATCCCATCCCACAACAACGGACCAGAGCATTGAACAAATAGTTAGATGCAAAAATCCCAGAGATTGCAATTGCATGCTCATGTACATAAGTTCAACAATTTACATAGCAACGGGCATATCATAATTCGAGAAAGGAATTGTAAAAGAATATGGGGACAGTATGTCCACTGTTGTAGACAATTTTAGTATATTGCCATTATTGCACTCAAAAAATCAAAACCATCAAGCATCCTCTAAAATGCTCTGATACTTTATGACTTAGAGATATCCACCAAATTACCTTCATTTAGCTCCAACTAACATGCATCATTCTACAGCGCGACACA
>NC_026148.1:6078340-6080366 GCF_000512975.1 Sesamum indicum | reverse complement strand
CATGGTATGGTAAGTCCTCAAAGGTACCTAAAAGATTTTGACAATACTTATGTTCCATTTATTCTCCTCCCATTGTCATTGTGCTACCTTAACTTAACTTAATACCACCCAATCTCCATGCCCAAATATTATACTCCTTCAACCCTTGAACAACATTAAAAAGATAAACGTAGGACGAGGGCCAGCCCACCCATCCACTCAAAAGAATAACTAGCCCTACCAATGAACTAATGAATTGGTTCGCATAAGTTTCAGATCTATTAACAAGTTGAATATTTTCGAGAAAAAAAAATGAAAGTGTTTTGGGGGTAGCTGATCATAAATCAATCTTGAGTAGCATAATCATTCATGATACATGTACTCACAAAGCTCCACAACTCAGTAAATTACCAAATTAAACAATATTTGAGCAGAAGCTCATCAGCTTCAATATTACCCAAACTAAATAAATACAGGAATATCACAAATAGCGTCTACATAAGACCAAACTGTACAGAAAATCCTAATTGAGGATTGTTCAAACAGCAGAAACAGCCTCTCACTCACAATATGGTATTAGATGATGAATGTATTCAACTTGGAAAGGAGACTGAACTGTTCGTGGTAATAACCAACAATGATAAACTGTGAAGGCCCTTAAAACCATCAGAAATTGAAGCTGGTTCTTGAATTAGAAGATAAAGAGGGATGAAAATTGGATTTGGACAGGTCAAGGGGACCAAACATCATAAAAGAAAAAGTGGCTTCCATTAAAACTTCATGTAATAGAATTCATCATTCAATAAGAACTAGCATGGTTCTGAAAATTAACTGTTACAAGTCATAAGAAAAGCGGAAATCTCTGCTCACCAGATGCATACGAGATTATTTGCCTTTTCAATGGTGAAATATAATGAGCCCCTTGGAATGCAGCAGTGCGCAGTACATTGAGTGGTCTGAAATCAACGGAATATGCCTTCTGAAAGCCATCCAGAATTGCCATCATTGTCGAGTTTGCAGGTCTCCTGTCTGATTTATATCCTCTTAGCAATGACACCTGAGCAACCATGGAACGCTCATGATTTAGATAAATGTTCATGTCTTACAAATTGTCACATCTTAAGAGCTGGAATAACAAAGGAAGATTACGGGATAATTATACAGACACATACCCTCAGGTTTGGGTATTACGGATTAAACGAAAAAAAGAAAAAAAAAATGAGGGAAAGGCCTATGAAGCATGATAATAAAGATCTATGAAGCACTTTATTCTCCACAACACACCTAAATGAAAACCACAAACAAGATAATCTGTGAACATTACAGGTTTCATCACGGAAGGAGACAGCTGCAGAATTGTGCTTACCCTAGTATTTCTTTGTTAATGTCTCTGGCATTGTACCTTGTATATCCAAAACCAGTGTAATCCCAAACCTAGAAGAAGACATTCATCAAATTCAGATGTAAACTGTTCCAACAATCCTTAGCAACATTTCTCTAATTTTAAGTAGAAGAAAATTACTGACAATATGATATTATAATAGAGCAAGTTAAACACATTAGGATTGTCAAAGCAAAAATTAAATAAAAGAAGCACTAGAAAGCAAGATAAAGATGACATGTAAGATGGAGGGAGAAAGTATTTGCAAGCAAGGAAGTGAGAGCAAACTTAGGACATCAACAGAGAGTATTCCAGTATTCCTTCTTTATCTATCAATATATGAACAATGAGAAAATATTGGGCCAAGAAGGATTGTTCAAACAGCAGTAACATTTCGCAATACCATAATTTGAGGCCTCCTTCTCGCTCTGTCTCTCCCCCCTCCCACTGCTTTTCTTGGTTTTCTTTACTCTGTTTTTTGGGTGAGAAATGAACACAAGAAAAAAGAAATGAAGGTGAGAGGGTTTCACCATGTGAGTGTCGGTGGGGTTTGATGATGGGGAGAAAACGGTGGTTTAAGGGGTTTTTACCAGCAGGGTTTTCCTTTCTTGGATTTGTACCCACAGAACTGCGGCTCCTCTCCTTCGCCGGCTTTGGCTTTCTTGG
>NC_026148.1:6057154-6078193 GCF_000512975.1 Sesamum indicum | reverse complement strand
GAGGGAGAAAATGAGGGGTATTGTTTGAGGTGTGAGAAGAAGAATTGCAAGAGGTGTGACGGCCTTCCTCGTACCTGCCACATCACCCACTTGCCTCATCTGCTTCTCCACATTCAGCAACATCTCAATTTTCGCCTCCAAATCTCCGCCTCCATTTTCCTACAAAATTAAACCAAAACATTCGATAAATCACAGCACGAGATACAAAATGGGTAAGGCAACAATAGCGTATAAGCTAATTGGAAATCAGGAACGCGCATTTGCTTACCATTTCGATCGAATATAGATATGACCAATTGGGGAATTTTTCGTGCAATCAATGAAAAACAAAACCCTAGAGAGAGAGAGAGAGAAAGAGGAGAGAGTTGAAAGATGTTTTACCATGCGACCATCTTGCCGCTAATAAACCTTTTACAAAATTATAAAATTTTTATTATACATTGACCCCTGATAACAAAAGTCCCCGTAAAAAAATAATTTAGTGCTGACAGAACAAAACACCCTTTTAACTTATTTTTATATTTTTTGTTTCACTTTTTAAGTATATTTAATTAAAAATTTTCTCTCAAAACTACTTTTAGTAATTTTAAAATTTTTACTCAAATTTTTATTTAAACAATAATGTTCAAAATGTATAGCTTTATATAAACTATATAATACATAAAAAAAAATTTATAAGTTTAATATGAAATTATGTTTTACAAAGAAAATTATTTACAAGCTCAATTTAATTTTATAAAAAAGTATATTATATAACTTATAATTTTTATATTAAATTACATCCATAAATATTTAAAATATAGTAGTTTGAATTATATAGGCCATACTATAAGAACCTTGCCCAAGATACAACAATATTGTATGATAGGCTTAAGAAAAATCCATCATCACTCATAAAATATTTTTTTTTTGAGTAAAGGTAAGTTTCATTATGTAGAAATAGTACAGTACAACAGTAAATTCGTTACCCCTCGACAGGCCAAGGGATACGCCATAGTCTATAGAGAGCACATGTACTAATGGAACTAGATAGATTAATACTCAAAATTCTCTGCCTAACATCGTCGATAATGAAAGAAGCCAACACATTTGCCGTATGCTCAGTTTGTTGGAACCGTCTGCAGTTTCTTTCATGCCATAAGTGGTAAACGAATGATCCAAGTAACGCTCGGTATGCAGCATTGATGATATGCTTCCCTCTCCATTTTCTCGCTGCCCATTCCACATCCGTTGCCCATGCTCGATTGGGCCAGCCGAATTGAATAATTTCTCGTATTGCTGAAAGGCATCTTCTGCTGAAGCGGCATTGGAAGAATAAATGAGAATGTGTCTCAACTGCATCCTCATCACAAAGTATACATCCTCCCATGTGTGTGAGCCATGGTTTGTCCGTCGTTGGTAATTTTTCCTAAATAAATATCCATCCATAAGATAAAAATATGCCGTAGAATCTTCAAATGAACCCGAAAGTAGTGAAGATCAGCCTACTTTCGGTCCAGTCGGGCTGACAAGTCGGTAAAGAGCTTGGGCGGTGGGTCGCCCATCCAGAAAATGCCAAATGATTCTATCATCTCCTTCATGAATCTAGGGTAATGTATAGATAATCTGAAGGCATTTCAAATATGTGATGAGGGGCCAGTGCCATTGGCTCTCATCAATAACCGTATGGAGCTTGGTGGAATCGTCTAGCCCAAGTAATCTCGGTCCTTTTGGAAATCTAGTGATCAGGGGTCCAAGGTGATGCCATGGATCCTTCCAAAGAGAGAAGGTCCTACCATCACCAATATGAAACTCCACTATTGGTTGGATAAGTCTGCGTAGACGAAGCAGCTTTCTCCAACCCCACGATCCTCCCTTCTCGTTAACTGTCCAAATGGAATTATTTCGTAGTCGTCCGAGCTGTAGCCACTCAACCCAAATAGACGTTCGGTCACATCCAATGACATCACACAGTTTCATTGTCATTAGGGCTCGGTTGAGAATACCAATATTTTTAATTCCTTGGCCCCCTTCCCCAACTGGTTTGCGTTTGCACAAATTATATATTTTATATTAAATTACATGCACAAATATTTAAAATATAGCATATCATCACTCATAAAATAATAAAATATTATATAACTTATATATTTTTTATATTAAATTACATGCACAAATATTGTTTATATTAAATTACATGCACAAATATATATAGCATAAAACTTCACTATATATAACAATACAAAATAAAAATTATGTAAATCTTTTAGAAATTATATAAAATAAATGAATTGAAAATTTAGAGAGTTTATTCAAATTTTCATACTAATTACAAAAATTATAAATTTTGGATAATAGTTATTTTAAATAAAAAGTTATAATAATTCAGATTACGTTTTTTGGTGATGACTATAATAAACATATTTTAGAGGGTGCAAACAATAAGGGTATTTTTGTTATAAATTTTTTGGTCCATATTATGAGGAAGTTTGTTATATTTTATAGTTTGAAGGGGTATATATGACGATTTTATGTATATTTTAGGGGTGGAAAGTGCATTTGACCCAAAATTTTATTTTATTTTATTTGACATTTTCAATCGAGGATTTTTACAATCAAAACTAGCATAGTAAGTTCCTTTCACTAACTTTTTATTTTTATATTTATACATTTGGTTGTTTTTGTTATAAATGTTATTAACTCAAGTTTTTATATATATATTTTTTATTTTGTTGTGAAAAGATGGCATAGCAAAACAATATTGCTATTGTTATTTATTTTAGAGGTCAACGGATTGATTCATATGATTGTGAGTTATGATCACTCTTTAGTCATATTTCTGAAAATATATTTTTTTTGGGTAAATATAAATTTCATTAACTAAATAAAAATAGTACAACAATGTGTTCATGAGTTGGTTTCTCCCGTGACAAATCATGGGATACGTCATAGTCTGTATAAGGCACATGTGCTAACCCAGTAAGCTAGATTAATACTAAGTATCCTCTGCTTTACATCATTAACAATCAAGGAGGCCAAAGTGGTCGTTGTTCTTTGTTGATGCTCGAATCGTCTTAGATTCCTCTCCCTCCAAATGTGGTAAACACAAGAAGTTAGTAATGCTCTATAAGCAAGATTGATAATGTGCTTGCTCCTCCATTTTCGTGTTGCCCAATCAATGTCATTTGCCCAATCTCGGTTGGGCCATGGGAATCGAACCAATTTGCGGATCTCGGAAAGGCACTGTCTACTATATCGGCATTGGAAGAAAAGGTGAGTATGATTCTCCATCGCCCCATCACACAAGACACAATCACCGAGATGAGATAGCCATGGTTTGTCCGTCGTTGGGAGTTTGCCAAGAATTGCCATCCATAAAATGAAGAGGTGACGAGGGATCTTACAGGAGCCCCAAAGTAGGGAAGCCCAATCTATTTTCGTTCCTGGTGGATCAAATAATCTAGTAAGGGCCTTAGTTGAGGGCTGTCCACTGTCCACTCTCCAAATAATACTATCTGCTTCTCCATGGATTGGAGGTAGTACATGAGTTATTTCGAGGCACTCGAAATCCGTGATAGTGGGCCATCGCAATTCACCTCCACAAATGATCGAGCTAAGCTTGGTCGACAAATCCAGTCCCAATAGGTTCGGAGCGCGTGGGAATCTATCAATAAGTGACCCAAGAGGGTGCCATGGATCCTACCATATATAGAAACTCGTTCCATCTCCAATACAGTAATCCACCACTGGGTGAATGTAACTTTGAAGACGTAGCAATTTCCTCCAACCCTATGAACCCCTATCATCCCGTACTGTCCAAACAGAGGTGTTTTGTAACCGACTAGCGTACAACCAGTCCACCCAAATTGATGTCCTCTCGCATCGGATTACATCACAGAGTTTCTTGCTCATTAATGTCTGATTTAATGTAGCAACATCCCTGATTCCTTGGCCTCCCTCCTCAACAAGCCGACACATGTCATTCCATGCTACCTTTGCGTATCCACTGTTCCCCGTTCCTTTCCATAAGAAAGCTTGTAGTCTTTTCTCAATTTCTTTAATGATTTTCTTCGGCAAAATGAATGCAGAGGCCCAATAAACACTAAGTGATGTGAGCACAGATTTTAGAATTTGCACTCTTCCGGCATATGAAAGTGCAAGCCCCTCCCACCCAACAACACGTTGGTCAATTTTTATCAATAACAGTTGGCAATCCGAAAAAGACAATCTAGAAAATAGGAGAGGAAGACCAAGGTACCTCATCGGCAATTGCCCTTCCTGGAACCCAAGTAAAGTCAGCATATCTTCTCTCAGTCCCTGTGTTGACCCTGAGATGATAAGATGACTCTTTTGGACGTTTAGCTTCAGCCCTGACCATCCAGCAAATCGATCAAGTCCCATTTTGAAAACTTCGATGGATGTAATGTCAGCCTTGCTTAACAATAGTAGGTCGTCAGTGAACCCAAGCTGGAACACATGCGCTGCTTTGCATTTCCAGTGAAACGTAAAAGGGCCTTCTCGATCAATCAACTAGAGAAAACCCAAGTGTAGCACCTCCATGACGAGCACAAATAAGTACGATGAAAGAGGATCCCCCTGTCGTAGCCCTCTAGCTCCCGTGAAGAATCCATGGGGCTTTCCATTGAGCCCGACTGAGAAAGATGCTGTAGTGACACATTCCTCAATCCACCTGGTAAATATGTTCGGGAACCCAAATAGCTCAAGAACAGCAGACAGAAAGTCCCACTCATTCGTATCATACGCTTTTCTAATATCCACTTTCAGCGCACATCTGGGAGGAAGGTGTGTCTAGTTGTATCCCGAAAAGAATTCCTGGGCTAGCATGATATTATCATTGATACTTCTGTTAGGCACAAACGCCGTTTGGCAGGGGCTAATGAGTTTGTCCAAAACCACACTCAATCGTTGGACAATGAGTTTGGCGGTAATCTTATAAAGCACATTACATCAAGAATGGGTCGAAAATCACTTATGGACATTAGGGAGTGAACCTTCGGTATAACTCCCAGCATAGTGGTGTTGATTTGTTTCAAGAGCCTCCCGGTATTAAAGAAATCCAACACCGCTTCCCTTACCTCCTGTCCCACAATCGGCCCTGCCACTTTAAAGAAACCTGATGAGTACCCATCGGGCCCCGACGCTTTATCCTCAGCAATATCAAACACTATCTGTTTAACATCAACTGGGGTGAAAGGCAATAAGACAAAGTTGGCCTCGTCGTCTGTCAGCAAATGTCATGCCCATGGTCTAAGGAACCGGATATCAACTACATCCCGTCGTCTCTCTCCTCCTAGCAGGTTTTGGAAGAAGGAGACAAATTCATTTACCACCGCCTGCTGCTCCATATGGGTGACTCCATGTTCATCGTTAATTTGCAAGATTCTCCTTGCTGTCCTTCGTTGCACAATCTTGTGAAAAAAAATCATGGAGCATTGGTCACCCCCCTTCATCCACTCCATTTTAGCTCTCTAACGAAGCATGATTTGCTCTAGCTTCGCCGCCTTGGCCAAAACCATTCGACAACAATGCTCTAGGTATAAGAACAAGTCCTCCTGTCTGTTCGAGCTGACCAGGATTTGTGCCGCTTCAAGAAAACCCTTAGCTAACTGCACATTGTGCGATAAATCACCTTTATTCCTCCTCTGTTCTCGAAAAATTAGTTTCAAAGCTTTTAGTTTTTGAGTCATCGTGTACATCGCTATGCCAACTATCTTATGCTGCCAAACGCTCTGCATACTAGGAATGAGTTCCGGTGAGAGGGTAAGATAATTATCAAATCGAAACATACCTCCCAACTGCTGTTGTCGGTCCCCATACAGGACCATCGGTGAGTGATCCGAGGTACGCTGTGTAAGGCTCGAGTAGGAAAAAATGCATAAAACCCCCCTGTGCTTTAAAAAATATGCAAAAAGCACCCCCTGTTTTCAGATTAGGCTAAAACCCCCCTCTTGTTTTGTTTTAGTCAGCTCACGTGCCCTTTTTCAAAACGAGCACTAACGACGTCATTTTTCTACCTAATTTGACCGTTATAACCTTGCTGCCTTTACTGCTCTTTGACTACAGTCAAAGAGTGAATTTGAAGAGAGAGAAAGAGTTACAGCGAGACTAGAATTACCAAAGTAAAAAAAACTAGGGTTTTGTGGGTTTGCGATTGAGAGGGAGAAAACGAGGGAATTTGATCAAAAAACTTGTGTTTCTTTACCCTAAATAGAACAAAAAATACTGATTTAGATTTTGTAAGTTAGATTTAGGATTTGTGCTCGAGGAGAGGAGAGTTCGTTCGTGTTGTTGAAGAAGAACCGGTAAGTTTAAATTTTTTTATGTTTTGTGAGAAATTGTTGTAATACTTGCAGAGTTTACAGAAATTTTTCTATTTTTGTTTGGTATTCCATTTGCTATTCTAGAATCCATGTCCTCTTTCTCCCTGTTTGGTATATATATATATATATATATATATGCGAACTTTTTATTTGGTATTCTATTTGTTGTTTTCAGAATCTGATATATATATATATATATATATATGCGAACTTTTTATTTGGTATTCTATTTGTTGTTTTCAGAATCTGATATTGATACTGTGATATTGTTTTATTCATCAAATAAATGCATATCTTTCAAGTTTCAAGAAGAGATGCCTTGATGGGTGTGTTAATTGTTTTCAATAAATGTTTTCACTTTCAATTTCTTTGGTGCCAATGTGCTTGGAGAAAGAGTTGTAGGGTGGTGGAGATGTGCAATCAATACATAATACAAGTTTACAGGGAACATGTGGCTGGTGGAGTTGGTTTATAATTGTTGTAGTTTCTGTTGGATGAGATTTATTCACATGAACAAACTTATTTGCATTTGTACCGTGAGTCACCTTGCATACTTAATATTTATTTACTATTATTTTAAATTTGTAATAATGGTTAATCATAGAAATTTTTACAGTTTCTGTAATACTTCTTGTTAATTTTATATGTTATGACTAAATTAATTTCTTAATTAATTTGTAGAGAAGGGTTTTGGGAGACTATGCAGACTTTTTTCTGTGGTTAGGTGGGGTCATAGAATGGGTACCAACCATTAGATATGTTGGGGGATATACTGTCTTTTTTCCAGGAGTTGATAAAGAAAGATTATTCTATGATAACCTGATAAGAATATACACTAAAGCTGGGGGCAAGGATAGTAACATAGTAATTTATTATTCATTTCCTCAACAAACATTACAAATGTTTATAAAGAAGTTAGAAGGGGATGAGGGTATATTAGAGAGTTATTAAGAGACTATAAAGGTTGTAATGTTATATCAATTTACATTGAAGAAAAAGCAGGCCCTTTGTTGTCTACAGATGTTAGTGGTAATGTCCTTTATTGTGAAAATTATGTGCCACTATTACAATATAATGTTGAACAAACAGGGAATGAGGAAGGGATTGAGGCTGAAAATGAGAGTGCAAGATTTGTTTTTGAGGGAGTAGGGGTTGAGGAAGGGGCTAAGGGTGAAAATGAGGGTGTAGGGGTGGAGGATAGGGCTGAGGGTGGCAATGAGAGAGTCGAGGGTGAAGAAGTAGGGGATGAGGGCTAAGGGTGAAAATGAGGGTGTAGGGGTGGAGGATGGGGCTGAGGGTGACAATGAGATAGTAGAGGGTGAAGAAGTAGGGGTTGAGGAAGGGGCTGAGGGTGAAAATTAGGGTGTAGGGGTGGAGGATGGGGCTGAGGGTGACAATGAGAGAGTAGAAGGTGAAGAAGTAAGGGTTGAGGAAGGGGCAAAGGGTGATAATGAGGGTGTAGGGGTTGAGGATGGGGCTGATGATGACAATAAGGGTGTAGAGGGTGAGGAAGTAGAGGTTGAGAAAGAGGTAGAAAATGATGAGTCAAATTCTGATTCATCATTAGTTCTGATTGCCCTTCATGGATATGAGTCAAATTCTGATTCATCATTAGTTCTGATTGCCCTTCATGGATGTTAGAGGATTTAGAGGGTCCATGGGATGATGATATTTTCACTAGTAGGCCTGAAAACTACCCAAGAACAATGCTAAAGACTCTAGATCTTTAATGAGAGAAAGAAAGAAAAAAAAAAAAAACAGCAAGAGCAACAAAATGAGAGGGGTGAAGGGACTAGTAGGGGAGATGGACAGAGGTTTACTGATTGTGAGGATGAAGAGTTGGGTAATGAGGGAGATGGGTGTCCAGTGTGGGATGAGATGATGAATATGGCTGAAGTAGATTTGACAGTAGGTATGAAGTTTGAGACAAGAGCCAAATTTAGGGATGTGCTGAGGGATTGGGCTGTGAGGAGGGGAAGGGATTTGAAGTTTGGTGAAGAATGAAAAACACTTGATAGTTGCAACTTGTAAAAATGGGTGTAATTGGAAGTTGAGGGCATTTTCAATCATGAAATCCACAACATTTCAGATAAAGTCTATTAAGGGAGAACATACCTATGCACGTAAAGTTGAAATAAGCAAGCCAATTACAAGTACATTGGTAAAGTAATTGAAAAGTTTGTAAAAGATAATCCAAATGAGTCTCTTCAATCATTGAAGAACAAAGTCAGAAGAGAATTGCAGATTGACGTTTCAACTCATAAAGTTTATAGAGCCAAAAAACATGCTCTCAAATTGGTAACAGGTGATGTGAAAGAGTAATATGCAAGACTTTATGACTACTGTCATACAATAGTCAAACATAATCCTAGGAGCTCTTTAATAATGAAGCTGAACAAAGAAGTGAAACTACCTGTTTTACAAAGAATGTATTTTTGCTTGAGAGGCATGAGAGATGGTTTCATTGAGGGGTGTAGACCATTAATTGGGTTGGATGGGTGCTTTCTGAAGAGGTTATTCAAAGGGGAGTTGTTGGCTGCTATTGGGAAGGATCCAAATGACAACATTTATCTAATTGTTGTTGCGTATGTAGAGGTTGAGAAATATGATAGTTAGGAGTGGTTTTTGAACCTTTTGCTTAGAGATATAGGGTCACAAAATAAGAGGGGATGGACCTTCATTTCAGATAGGCAGAAGGGGTTACTAGAGGCTATTGCTGAACTGGCACCTAGGGTTGAACACAGATTCTGTTTGAGGCACATGTACAATAATTTTAAAGAAAAATTTAAAGGGCAACAACTGAAAAAAAATATTTTGGAAAGCTGCATCAACTTACAGTGTTAATCAACACTTAAAAACAATGAATGAGATTGAAAAAAATGTACCCAAAAAAAGATGCTGAACAAACACCATACGAATGGTTGGCTGAAATACCTCCAGTACATTGGGCAAAATGTTTCTCCCCAACTAAGACAAAGTGTGATGTGCTTGTGAATAACATGAATGAATCCTTCAATCATATTATCCTGGAGGCAAGAGAATTACCAATAATTCAAATGTTTGAATGGATAAGGAAGAAGTTCATGGGAAGAATTCAAGTGAAAAGAGAGGGGATGGAAAAATACGAGGGGGTTGTTTGTCTTAATATCATGAAGAAAACTGAAGTGCAAAGGCTGGAGAGTAGAAACCGCTTTCCTTCTTGGGCAGGGGAAGACAAATACGAGGTAATGCATTTTATGCAAAACCACATAGTTTACCTCAAGGAGAAGTTTTGCAGTTGTGGCATGTTTCAGCTTGTGGGATATCCTTGTTGTCATGCCATTGTTGCTGTAGCACCCCCTACTCGCTACATCTAATTATCACTATTTCATCCTTACTTTAATCGAAACTCATTCTATAAGTAATTCTCTTTCAACCCGTAAAATAAATTCTAATTTGTCAATATAATATTATATATCACAAAAGATAATATATACCACCAAAAGTTATATTTACACTCACTACATGTTCTCATGTATATAACCTCAAGAAAAATCATCCACAACTTTAAACACAAATCCCGATAAAAGAACAGAATATGTAACAACCCAACAATCAAAGACTCTGGTTTCAGATGTCACGGCTGATCCACCTAATAAAGACGACGGCACCGCTCAAAGTCCAATGTGGCTAATCAGTGTGACCTATTTTCTGAAAAGTACGTGGCAAGGAATGAGCTGCCTACTCAATAAGTATAGCTGATCAGTCTATATATATATATACACAGACAAAGATTCACGTACATGCAGTCACACCGACAACAGTCATTCGTCATACAACAATATTAGATATAAGCAGTAATACATACTCACAACTGTAAATCAATCCACGACATAATATTCATTCGTTATCATTTATTAGTTAAGGGCCCACTTACTCTAGCTGAAGTACATCAGTCAATGGTTTCGCCGGCCATCATCATATCATATACAGCACAGGATATTCCCCGCTACCTCGGAATACCCCGATACCCTATGCGCCATGGTACCTAGCTTAATTCAGATATTTCTCATATCACATTATCAATCACATCATCATCAATCATATTTTCATAAACTATTGACTGTGCTTCCACTAGGTAAGCATCATCTTTTATTTCAATTCACAATCATCATTCTATTTTTTTATAATAATTACTTCCTCAATAATAGCTCCCAATTCGATTTCATACAACAATCAATTGTACAACCATCACATAATCATATCCCGCATGTCCCTACATTATAATCATAACACATAGAAACAATTTCACCGATATTATGGTAATCTAATAAATAATCCACAATTAATTATATAAACAATCAATATACACAATCAATGCATATAAATATAAATCCAAGTTCGCGATCATATCCAAGAAACTAATACATATAATATATACAATACTACACATATAGCTATATATATATATCCAATTAGCTATACTTACCTTATATCCCAAAATGCTTCGATTTCACGAGGGACTGCTCAACCCTCTACTTTGTCGTCAAATCCTATAATAGAATATTATACGTATAATCAATATATTTAATTTACCAAATAATTCATAAGAATTCACTTAATCAAACCCCTTATATATTTATAACTATCATTTTTAATAATATTCGTAAATTATACTACCACTGAAACCTCATTTTTCCTCATTAATAACATAATATTTCTGAAATATAACTTCCAAAATATTTCTATAAATTTTCTGTCAATTTATCGTTGCCATATAATTTAATTAAGCAATAATACATAGAATTACATATTTGGTTAATCATTCCGATGGAATTGTATAAATTAGATAACGATAATTAAATCTAACAAATCTAATATTTTAATCAACCAACTATATCATTTTTAATTGTGATATTTAATTTGACACTACTTTAAATAGCCAAAATCATAAAGTACTTCGATTAAATAGTTCACCGCTCAGTATAATCAACATTTAATAAATGAACTAATTAAATAATATAATTATATAAACTAATAATCATTAAAATATGAAGTATTACCTCGCTGCCTTCACTGAAGGCGAAAAGAGAAAATGCAATTGTAAGGATAAAGTTTGGATTCTATTATATATATATATATATATATATATGAGAGGTTGGGCGGTGGGCACCCCCCTCCTTTCTTATATTAAATACATATATTTATATAGTATTATTATTATTACTATTATGATACGTTTATGTATATATATATTATATATAATATTATTATTATTTTATTTATTTAATTAAACTTTTCTCAAAATACCCATTACGTCCTTTCTAATTTTCTTAATTAATATAATTTGCCTCCAAATATTATAATGAACTTCAATTTAATCCATTCAAGTTTTATTATATCCCAAATTCAATCTATAATTCATTTACTAATTAAATTTAAATTTCTAATAATTACCAATTAGTCTCCCAATTACGTGAAAAAATTCTACGGACGTTACAGTTGCAATTGATTATCACAGGCTGAAAGTGGAGGATTTCATTGATGAATGCTTCAAGAAGAAAGTGTATTTAAAGATATACAGCCACATGATCCACCCAGTGCCAAGGATGCATGATTTTGAAAATTCAAAAATGGGAAAAGTGGATCCTCCTGATGTAGTAATCAAGATGGGAAGGCCAAAAAAATGTAGAAGGAAGGATGCAAATGATGTGAGGGAAACAACTTCAAGAAGAGGTCTTACCCACACTTGTGCAATATGTATGAGAAAAGGGCAGAATAAAAGAAGTTGCACAAATCCCCCACACCCCAATTCCAAATTCAAGCAAGTAATTTTCCTTACTTTAATTATTATTTGTTCATTTATTATCTAACATATATTATTTAATAGCTTTAATTATTTTTGTCTTACTTTAATTATGTCTTTGCAGAATCCCAACCAAGGCAGACAAAGATCCAGCAAGTCACATGGTGCATCAGGATCTAGAAGACCTAGTACCCCACCCCATCCACCTTTTGATGAGAATGAGACAATTCAAGAAGAGGTTAATATCAACTTTTTGACTGTCATACACCAATTTTTGACTCTTTGTTTTGTGCTGCAGGTACTTCCAATTTATTCCCAACCATCACAAGATTCCATGCCCGAAATTGCAGTTCAACCCCCACTTCCACTTCAGCCACAAATTGCAGTTCAGCCACCAATTCCACTTCAGCTACCACCTCAAACAGCCCCAGGACAACCTTTTAAGGTACGTAATTTTAGCATACCAACCATGCTTCAATTTATGAGGTTTTTATAATGGAAAATCTACTTTACAGATTCCTAAACAGAGTAGCAGAACAACACTAGGTGAGACTATCACTAGAGGATTGAATGTGCATAAACTATCACATGAACAGGTATGCCACTTGTTGTATTAATAAAGTAGAATTTACTGGTTTATTTGTTCACACCAGTGTCTCATTTACTGTGTTTTAGATTGTTCATTCAGAGCAAATAACTCAACAACCTGTCCAACAAGAACATCCACAATCCTCAACAGCTTATCAGGTAATTTTCTTAATGTTTCATTGAGTATATGTCCCTTTAACTTTATTACTTTGGACTAAAATAATTTCATGCAACTACAGCAAAAACCTAAAGCTCTTAGAAAGCAAAAAAAGCCAATATCTTCTTCAACTAAATTGCTTAAGAGACAACAACAAGATGCTCCAGATCAGTCCTCCCAATTCAAGAGAAAATGTTGTGCAGAGAGAAATCCATCTATTTCTTCACTGATCAAAGGTTTGGCCAACTCATATAGGTCAGGACAAACCAAGAAAAATGATGAAAATACTGATGGAACATCAAAGCCCACAAGAAATGTATGAGGCGCAATTGAGGTTCAATTTTTATCTATTTTGTGATGTTTTAGTGATGGATTTTGCAAAACTGATGGTTGCAAATTAGAATTTTTGGATGTATAGTTGTAAATCAGGATGAAAATCTAGTTGTGTACATGTTTCCGTGAATGCACTTTGTCCATTTTGAAGTAAAATAAAATTCATGATGGTTGTTTTTGTTGTTTGTTGTTGGGAAATTGTGATGATGCATTGATGCATTTTGCTGTTTTTTATTTATATTATAGGTTCATTAACATTACACTAACAAATTCACTTAAAAACATTGCATTGACAAATTCATTTAAATAATACAACAATCATGCAAAATAAAATAGGACAAAATGCATAAAACCCCCCTGTGTTTTAAAAAGTCTGCAAAAAGCACCTTCCTGTTTTCAGAATAGGCTAAAAGCTCCCATGTGTTTTGTAAACTCAGCTCAATCGCCCCTTCTCCGTTAAATCCAACTAACGGTGTTAATTTTTTAGAAAATGACCGTTATACCCTTACTTAATATATATTATTTCTTATTCTAATGACCGTTGGATTTTTTTGATCAAATATTGATCATTAGATCTAATCAATTAATCTCAACCATTAGATTTTAAAAAAATAAAAAGTCTAGATTCAACATATTATATATAAATAATTTAAAATTTTAAAAATATATTATTATTATTATATATTAAAAAAAATTAACTATCCCAACACCACGCCCTTAGCCCTACTGGCGCTCCTCCCTCCCCCACCATCTCAATCGTGGGAGGCGTTGATTTTTAAAATCACACTCTCTATGATCGACGAAAACTCAAATTGAAGGTATGAAAATGTTCGTCTTGAAGAGAGGATTCTAATGGTACCATTGGGCGTTGGAAATTCGTCCGGACGGCGTCGGAAAATTGTTTCGAAGTTTCCGGCGAAAGTGGGCGAAATACCAAATTTTCTTTCTTTTTTTTTTAATTTTTTAATTAATTTTAATTATATTAGTTAAAATATATTTTAGTAAATTAAGAATATTTTAGATAATTATAATAATTAAATATTTTGGCTAATTAATAATAATTATTATAATTAAATATATATTTTAATTAATTAAAAATAATAGTTAGATTTAATAATTAACAATTACAAAATTATTTGAATTTAAATATAATTTAATTTAATATTTCAATTTAAATTTAATATGCCAAAATTTAATTTATTTTTTAAGATGAGAAATGACAAAAAGAATACACAAAACACGCAAAAAACCCCTTTGTGTGTTATATAAACCCATAGAGGGGTATTTTGGTCCAAAAAATTATTAAATATCAATCTAAATCGCAGAAAAAGACTACCAAACGCAGCAGACGCGCGTCTTCTCCACTTCCCGTTAGTTGCTAACAGAATGGGGGTTTTTTGCTGACTAAAACAAAACATGAGGGGGGTTTTAGCCTATTCTGAAAACAGGGAGGTGCTTTTTACAGACTTTTTAAAATACAGGGGAGTTTTATGCATTTTGTCCAATAAAATAGCTGCAATTAGTGCCTTTAACATTTTTTGATTGCCATCAAGCTGCTTCACTTTGCCAATCAGGTCTTCGCATACAGAGATCAGTTCAGAAAATTTCTCTTCCATACCTCTTAAATTTGATTCCACCTCTTCTTCCATTTCTGGCATTTGGAAACTTTGTGAGTTTGTACGAGATACACTGATTGATTCCAACCAACTAAAAAATTGCATTGTCCAGCTCTACAATTGCAGAACAATTTTTCTTCACTTTCTTTTGTCGGACCAACAACTCCAATAGCGGCATTTCTTTGACAAAAGCACTTTGGATTTTTATATCTCAAATCTATAATTTCTTCTCTTTTTGAAGGGATTTCCTAGAATAGCTCATTCTACAAAAATGAAATAAAAAAAATAATTTGATATAATTAAATTACCAAAATTAAACTGAACAAATAAAATAAAAGAGAAAAAAGAAATAGTTTCATACCTTTTTTTGGGGGAGAAATGGCAAAAGGAAGATACAAAACAAGCAAAAAAACCCCTTTGCATGTTATATAGACCCAGAGAGGGGTATTTTGGTCTAAAAAGTCATTAAATATCAACCTAAATCACAGAAAAACACTACCAAACGCAGCAGACGCACATCTTCTCCACCTCCCATTAGTTTCTAATAGAATGGGGGTTTTTTTGCTGACTAAAACAAAACATGAGGGGGGTTTTCGCCTATTCTGAAAACAGGGGGGGTGCTTTTTGCATACTTTTTAAAACACAGGAGGATTTTATGCATTTTGTCCGGCTCGAGTAAGATGAAGTGGGGAAACGATCGATCCATGTGTCAGTAATGAGTATCTTATCCAATCGTTTCCATAGATTCCGGGGGCTTTCACTGCAATTGTGCCATGTGTACTATTCTCCTTGCATGGGTAAAGGAAGCAATCCTGCATTCTGGATGCAATTATTAAATTCCTCCATTGCCAGCCGTATGTCTCCAGAAGCTCCACAAACCTCACTAAGGTCCCGAATAACATTAAAGTCACCCCCAACTAACCACGGGGTATCCACACATTGTCTAGCCAATGACGTCAGAGAGTCCCAGAGTTCTCGTCTGTCCGCTACCTTAGTGGCCCCATAAATGATGGTAACATCAACTGATTCCTGAAGTGCTCGAATAGTAACATGATAGTGTATAAATTGTGTACCCAACTCAACCACATCAACATCAATGAAGTTATCATCCCATGCAATTCAAATACGATTCCCCGTCATCACATAATCCACAAACCATTTCTATTGGGGTAATAAAAAAGACTAAATTTGAGAAACATTATTCAAAGGAATATGGGTTTCAAGGAGACCAAGGAAATGTAACCTGAACTCAGCAACAAGATCTTTCACTGCTAGTTGATGGTCCCTTTTGTTCAGGCCACGAACATTCCAAACTGCCATATTCAACATGGATCACCTTGCTTGGGGCTGCTTGGATTAGGACCCCCAGTAGTTTCATCTACATCCTCAAGCATCTGTAAGGTATCAAAAGTATTAAAAATAACCAATGACTTGCCTTTGTCCTCTCGTCTCTTGTCTCCACATCGAGTGGGAGATGCATGCGTGTCCAATGGTAGTGATTCGCTCTCTTCCACCTGTAGCCTGGAAGAATTCCGAGGAGTTTCTGGTTGTGGAACCCTTAACGTGTTAGTGAAATTCTCCTCCCTCCTAGGTATCCGTGGCCCCGCTACTTTGGGTACATATACAGACACTGATGGTTTGGTTTGCTTAGCCGGTTTTGTCAATGGACAGTCTTTGATAGAGTGGCCCAAGCTCATGCAACCCGTACACTTTGGCGGAACCCATTCATCTTCGACATCGACTTTGCATGGTGTTTCCCCTCCTCTCTCATCCGGGGTCATGATAATGATATGATTTGGTAATTTCGAGGTGATGTCTAGCATGATGCATACACGAGCGAAGTCCAGTCTCGTGCATGCTCTCGTTATGGCATCCGGGTACAACAGTTTTCCGACTCCACTCGCCACTGTGCTCAATCCCTCCATAGTCCACAACTCCACCGGAAGGTGTCTTAGCTTGATCCAGACGGGGACTTGTGTATGTTTCAATTTTCGCATTGCTATTCCTGGCTCCCATTTCTAAAGGATGATTGGTTGTCCCTGAAATAGCCATGGTCCACCCTCAATTACTTCTTCCATATCTATGACTGATTTGAATTGGAAGAAGAAGAACCTATTTGCCGTAGCAGTGACGTCACGCAACGCCGGCCATATTGACGTGACAAATTCTTTCAAGTGGTGGAAATATGATTTTTTTCCGAGAAAATATCCAACTGCCGTGGCCTTCCATCGTTTCGATCCATCCCAAATAATTTTCAACGAAGGGCGAACAATCACCTCACCATTTTGCACAGTGGGCTCCACATACGACAAAGTTTTTCGCTAAGAATTATTGAAAACATGCGCAATTTTGTCATTCGAAGTCGCATTTTTAGGACATGCATGCAACGGGATATTCCCAACGTACAACCCTGTTTGGACGGGAACACCGATAGCCTTTTTCCTTGTCGTGTCATGAAAATGTTGTTTTTTTCCTACAGAAATGCTGATGTCAGTAGCTGTGTCATCGCTGATGTCAGCCCTAGCATCGCTGACCTCAGCAACTGTTTAATTGCTGATGTAAGCCCTTGCATCAGTGATGATGTCAGCCCTAATAGGGCTGACGCCAGCAGCCCTGCAGCAGTGATGACATCAGCCCTAATAGGGCTGATGTCAGCAGCCCTCTCACTTGCCAAGTCAACCTCCATGTCACCCAAAGCGCCGACCACCTCAGCTCCAGCCCTTTCCACCGTGGCATCCACGTTAGCCGCCCGTCGCACGTCACTGTTCGTCGCAAAAGTGACCGGACCTTCGCCAGTTCGTCGGAAAATCGTTCCAGCCAGTTTCTCACTCGTCTCAGTTACTGTTTCATTACCTTGGTTACCGAAAGAAGAGTCACACAACCGCGCCGGAATTTGGGATTTTTTTCCAAGCGGCGGCGAGCCATTTTCCGTCGACCCACTAACCGTTAAATCCTCCCATCGCGTTTCCGTTGCCAGTCCAAGGAGATAGTGGCGAGCTTTGAGAGTTCCACGGCCAAAAGGTTTTTGCAAATTTCCGCCAGGGCCGAACTTTTCCTCCCATCGGGTTTTGAGCGCTGCCAGTGCCTCTATTATAGCAATATCTCCGACGTCCACGACTCTATTCGCAAGGAATAGGAACTCTGAGATTTTGAAGTCGTGAGGTGAAGCAACAATCCCTTGTCCGCCATTGATGGAGGTTGAAGAAGCGTCACCAAAACCCAAAAATGGTGGCGCCCCTAACCCCCACGAAACAGAGGCCAAACTTCCTCCTTTTTTGTTCGGAATGTTTCCTTTCGTCTCCAAAGATCGATTGCAACCCTCAATTGCCGGAAAAGAACCAGCAAAACCAAATCTTTCATCTTCCTAAAAAAACTGCTGCATTTGGCCTTTTTTCTCGTTGATTTCAATGGCGAAACTTTGATCTTTCTGGACCAGCGAAGCCCCCTTTAATTGGCGAAACTTTGATCTTTCTGGACCAGCGAAGCCCCCTTTAATTCCCCAATCGCTGATTCATCCTCTATCACCGAAAAAAAACCGCCCACCATCGTTTTCTCAACAGCCGTTTCTTCATCTTTCTTGCGCCTCGTTTGAAAAACTCGGGAAATCTCTCCACTACCGGCCTCCTGACTCCGGCCATCCTCCTCCCCGACCGTCCCGTCGCCGGCCGACCCTTCCTCCTCGTCTTCCAAGTCACCGGCCGGTGTGTGTAAAGATTGCGCATTAGTGTGTGTTTTGGGTGGTGTGTGAGTGTGTGAGAGAGGAGAGAGAGAATGTGGAGATTCCATTTTTTCTCTCTCTAGCTTTCTTTTGTCTTCCACTTTTTTTTTTTCACTATGAAAATATATTATAGTACTACGTTTGTTGAACTAGAGTCAATTTTGTATGAAAAACTTGGTCTTTCTAGGAATAATTTTAAGTTACAGATATATTTTTAAATATAAAACATATAAGTTGCTGAAGATGGAAAATGGTGTTGCCAATTAAGATAGATCGGGATGTGCAATTTTTTTCACTTTGATGAATAAATATGTGTATGTTGATATTTTTGTTGAAGCAAAGAAAATCTCTAATATTATTGTACCAAATATGTATATGTTTTTTTTTGTTTTTTTCAACTTTCTATATATAATATATATATATACATAATATAAAATATACATGATTTGACAATAAACAATAATTTTTGTCTCGCAAAAATATAATATTAAAATAAAATATTTATATATATACATATTTATATAAAAAATATATATAAGAATATATAATTTGACAATGAAAAGTGATTTTTGTCTCTCAAATCCCAACATCAAACCTACACCACTTATTTTATAATATTTTAAATTATCCTAAAACATAAATCCAAACATATCATCTATTTTCAACACACACTTACTTATCTCTATTTTTCTCTCTCTATTTTCAAAACACAAAACAGAACAACTAAAACACAAATTCAAACACAATGAATATTCTTCATCATCTAAAAAAAGAAAAACATGTCTTGCAAATCACCTGACAAATGATTTTCTTTGCGGTTTCTTCATCCAAAGACGTCGCCGGTGCCATTGTGGCAGCAGTGAGTTGAGAGAGAGAGAGAGCACAAAGGAGAAGGAGAAATAGCGGTTTAGGGTTTTTGAAAATTGGGAATGAATGAAGGAATGATTTCAAAGGATCTTTTCCCTTCTTATTATTGTGAAAAGACTAAACAAACACTACTCTATTCTGCCTTTTACTGCTAGTGGCGAATAAAGAGAAAAGAGGTAATTAAATATATTTTTTACAAAATAATATGAAATATATTTCTCTCAATTTCTTTTCTGTTTTTTTTTATGAAATAATGTATTTTCCAAACCGTAAAAGTGGGGTACGGGTTGGGGGTTACTGTGAAAGCCCATCATCAATGTTCTAACTATTCTGACTATTTTTTTTCGGTAATGGTAAATTTCATAAATGAAAAATATGGTACAGTACAACAATTAATTGGGTATTCCCTCGATAGGCCAAGGGATACGCCATAGTCTATATAGAGCACATGTACTAATCGAACTAGAAAGATTTAGACTCAATATCCTCTGCCTAACATCGTTAATAATAAGAGAAGCCAATACATTAGGCGGGTGCTCAATCTGCTGGAACCGTCTGGAATTTCTTTCTCGCCACAAATGGTAAACGAATGACCCAAGTAATGCTCGGTATGCTGCATTAATGATATGCTTCCCTCTCCATTTCCTCACTGCCCATTCCACATCCATTGCCCATGTGCGATTGGGCCATGCGAATCGAATAATTTCCCGTATGGCTATAAGGCATCTTCTGCTGAATCGGCATCGGAAGAATAAGTGATTATGCGTCTCGGTTGCTTCTTCATCACATAGAATACACCCTCCAATGTGTGTGAGCCAAGGTTTGTCTGTTGTTGGTAGTTTTTCCTGAATAGCCATCCATAGGATAAAACAATGTCGTGAGATCTTTAGCGAACCCGAAAGTAGTGAAGTCCAACCTACTTTCGGTCCAGGCGGGCAAATAAGTCTGTACAGGACTTGGGCTGTGGGTCGGTCATCCGGGAAACGCCAAATGATTCTATCATCTCCATCATGAATCTGGGGTAATGTATAAATAATTTGAAGGCATTCCAAATCCGTGATGAGGGGCCAGTGCCATTGGCCCTCATCAATAACCGTATTGAGTTTGGTAAATTCATCAAGCCCAAGTAAACTCGGTCCTCGTGGAAATCGATAAATCAGGGGGCCAAGGTGATGCCATGGATCCTTCCAAAGATAGAGGTTCCTCCCATCTCCAATGCGACACTCCACCATTGGTTGGATAAGGCTGCATAGACGAAGCAGCTTTCTCCAACCCCACGATCCACCCTTCTCATCAACAGTCCAAATGGAATTATTTTGTAGTCGTCCGCGCTGTAGCCACTCAACCCAGATAGACGTTCGGTCATATCTAATGATATCACACAACTTCTTAGTCATTAGTGCTCGGTTGAGTGCATCAATATCTTTTATTCCTTGGCCTCCTTCCCCAACTGGTTTGCATACATCCTTCCATGCAACTCTGGCATAACCCGTCGTTGAGGTGCCTTTCCATAGGAACCTTCTAAGACGTTTCTCTACTTCCTTAATGATTGCCTTCGGTAATATGAATGCAGAAGCCCAATAAATGCTCAATGCTGAAAGTACAGATTTAATGATTTGTACCCGCCCAGCATATGATAATGACATACCCTCCCA
>NC_026148.1:6053491-6057044 GCF_000512975.1 Sesamum indicum | reverse complement strand
CTCTACAAAATAGCAGGAGATCATCCGCGAATCCCAGTTGGAATACCCTTGCTGGCTCACACTTCCAGTGATATTTGAATTGCATATCCTGCTCAATTAATTGCATATAACCAATATGCAGAACTTCCATAACAAGCACAAACAGGAAGGGGGACAAAGGATCTCCCTGACGTAGACCTCTAGCTCCAGCAAAGAACCCATGTGGAGTTCCATTAAGACCAACCGAAAATGAGGTCGTCGAGATACACTCCTCAATCCATCTTGTGAAGGTTGGTGGAAACCCAAATAGCTGTAAAGTCGCCACAAGGAAGTCCCACTCAACCGTGTCATAGGCCTTCCTGATATCCACCTTCAATGCACATCTTGGGGGGAGTCGCGCCTGATTATATCCCATAAACAGTTCTTGGGCTAGCATAATGTTGTCATCAATGCTTCGTCCCGGGATGAATGCTGCCTGACAAGGGCTAATTAACTTGTCCAAAATTACGCTCAACCGTTGGACAAGTAATTTAGCTATGATTTTATATAAAACATTACAGCATGAGATGGGTCTAAAATCATTTTGCTTTGTGGGTTTAATTTATATTGTTTGTCTCACAAAAAAAGAAGTATGTGAGAAAAAAGAAATGTTGGTTCAGATAAAAAAGGAAAAAAATTATAATTAATGGTTTTATTAAAAATATGAAAATTTGTAAGAAAAATAAATATAGAGAATGTGAGAGAGAAGAAAAAACTAATTGTAATAGAGTTTATTAAAATTATAAAAATTTGAGTATTTTATGTATAAATCGGTCATTTTATTATTAAAAAACTAATTGTAATAGACACTTGCTAACTTTCAAAATAGTTATATATTCTTTAGTTATATATGTATACACAAATTTAAGTGTGATAACATATATTTTATGGGGATAATTACATCGGTCATTTTTAATATTTGATACAAAGTTATGTGTGATAACATATATTTTATGGGATAGTTACACCTCCCATTCTTAAGGTTTGGTGTAACTACACGTAAATTTTATGTAATTTGAAAAAATTAAATCTAGTATTTCTAAAGTTTGTTTATGTTACTCAAAGTTTACAGAATTTGCTAATATGAATAAAAAATTAAATGAAAATCCATTATTACCCCCAGTTCACTTATTATTGACTTATTGCAGGTCAAACAAATCTTTTTATAGCCAAATGTTTCCCTTTTATATTAACTTGTAGTTATTATTACATTTAGGAAATTTAATACACAAATTCTTGGGTCTAGACCTACTTTTGGATCAAGTTTAGTCGAATTCTGAGAATGCTCAAAATTTAGCTGTTTTGCACGGTTTTATTAAAGCAAGTTCTTTTTCCTTTTACACTAACTTGTTGTTATTAGTACACATGGATATTTTGCGGGTGCCAGAGGGCTTCGACAGGGCGACCCCTTATCGCCATATCTCTTCATCCTTGTGATGGAGGTTCTACACATGGGAATACTACAGCTGATCGAGCAGGACATGAACTTTGCATTCCATTGGATGTGTGACGATCTTAGAATCTTCCAACTAGGGTTCGCTGATGACTTACTCTTATTCTGTTGGGCCAATACTGAATCTGTTCGGGTCTTCAAATCCGGATTAGATAGATTTGCTGATTGGTCGGGGTTACGCCTCAATGTTGAAAAAAGCCACATCATCATATCCCGATCAGCCCAGAATGTACGAGAGGAGCTACTTGCTGTGTTGGGGTTTCAGGAAGGCCACTTATCGATGAGGTATTTGGGTCTACCATTGATCTCTTCTTGATTATCTATCGCCGACTGCCAACCATTACTGAGTTAGATTGATACACGTATCAATGGTTGGGAGGGATTGGCACTGTCATATGCCGGCAGGGTACAAATCATTAAGTCTGTTCTTGTGGCTATGGGTGTATATTGGGCTTCGGCATTTATTTTGCCAAAAGGGGTCATTAAAGATATTGAGAAGCGATTGCGAGCTTTCTTATGGAGAGGTACCGGAAATAGTGGATACCGTAAAGTTGCATGGAAGGAGATTTGCAAACCGAAGGAGGAGGGAAGACTTGGCCTTAAGGATATGGGAACTCTTAATCGAGCATTGATGTGCAAAAAGCTATGTGAAGTCATCCGATGTGATAGGACTTCTATCTGGGTCGAGTGGCTACGGCATGGCAGACTACGAGATGATTCGATATGGACTATCCCGGAGAATCGTGGACCATGGGGATGGAGAAAAATGTTGAGGTTGAGAGGCTGGTTACGCTCAGTGGTGGGATATCGTATTGGTGATGGAAGTGATTTTTTCTTATGGAAGGATCCCTGGCATCACCTTGGACCCCTCCTTGACAGATTTCTGCGGGGACCAAACAGTCTGGGATTGCATGAGTCTATCATGTTAAGCTCGGTTATCTGTGAGGGCCATTGGCACTGGCCATTGATCACAGACATGGAATGCGTGGAGATTACACACGTGCTGCCTCGGATCCATGGGGGTACAGATCGTATTATATGGAAAGGTTTGAGTGGGAAACCCACTACTACCCAGGAGTTCTATCGGGCTATGATACCAGCAGGACCGAAAGTAGGTTGGATTTTACTACTTTCGGGTTCTTTAAAGATCCCACGACATTTGTTTATCCTTTGGCTAGCTATACTGGAGAAGTTCGCAACGACGGATAAACCATGGCTCTCCCATCTTGGGTGCTGCGTGCTGTGCAATGAAGACATGATGGAGTCACATAACCACCTGTTTTTCCACTGCAGATTTAGTAGGAGATGCCTCATTAGTATTCGGCGCATTGTACGATTCCAGTGGCCTAATAGGGATTGGGTCAGTGATGTTGAATGGGGAGCAAGAAAATGGCGTGGGAAGCACATCATCAATATATCCTACCGATGCCTGCTTGGATCGTGTGTATACCATATTTGGAGGGAGAGAAACCTGAGACGTTTTGAGCACGAGGAGAGACCCCCGAGCGTAGTGGCCAACTTAATAGTAGAAGATGTTCGACAACGTATACTCAGTATTAAGCTTCCTAGATCTATTAGCACATGTGCCTTGTATAGACTGTGGCGTATCCCTTGGCCTGTCGAGGGAAGCGCCTAAAGAGGGACTCTGTTGTACTATACTTTCTTTTCTTTAATGAAAATTACACTTACCCAAAAAAAAAAAAAAAATTACATAGTAATTAACCACATAACAATAAGCAACATTAACTTAAAAATGAGAAATTACATTTTCTTCCAAAAAGTTCTAAAATTACATACACCATTCAAGCTTTCATACTTAATCCATTAGGAATTGTCCAAAAATATTGATAAAATTTTGATTTTACACTTATAAAAATAAAAATATAGGGTTAAATCCATTTTGACCCCTGTGATATAACAAAATATCAAAAATCCCCTATGAAATTTTTAATGTAGAAAATCACTCCTATGTTACGAATAAATAATCACACCGCTTTTTGGTCAATTTGAGTCTATTTTTAAAAAACTAAAATAGCCCTTCTAGTCAATCGGACAAACTAGGCTTATTAATATATAATTATT
>NC_026148.1:6018711-6053404 GCF_000512975.1 Sesamum indicum | reverse complement strand
AAAAAAAATGGTACTTTCATAGAAAAATCGCAGTCAAAGCGCGTGTGGCCCAATTTTTGTACGGAGGGGTTTTTTGAACTTTATTTTATATCATAGGGGGAGTATTTGATACTTTAATTTTTTTTTTTTATTTTTGGTGAATGTAAGTTTCATTAAGTAAAAATAATGGTACAGTACAACAATACGATGATCAGTTGGTTTCTCCCTCGACAGGCCAAGGGATACGCCATAGTCTATATAAAGCTCGAGTACTGACTAATCTAGGTAATGAAATGCTGAGAATCCGTTGTCTGATGTCCTCGACTATCAGTAGTGCCATGGTATTGGGTGTTCTCTCGGTGTGCTCGAATCTTCTAAGATTTCTCTCCTTCCAAATGTGGTAAACACATGCTGCTAATAATGCACGATAGGACATATTAATAATGTGTTTACCCCTCCATTTCCGTGAAGCCCATCTAATGTCCATAGGCCAGTCACCATTGGGCCAAGAAAATCGTATCTCTCTCCGAATTGCTGTGAGACACTGTCGACTAAATCTGCACTGAAAGAATAGGTGTCCATGTGTTTCTGTCGCTCCTTCGTCGCATAAAGCACAAGGGCCAAGATGGGCAAGCCATGGTTTGTCCGTCGTGGCCAACTTGCATTGGATAGCAAGCCATAAGATGAATAGATGTCGTGGAATCTTGAGAGATCCCGAAAGTAGTGAAGACCAGTCTACTTTCGGTCCTGGTGGGTCAAATAACCTATATAGCGCCTGGGTTGTAGGTTGCCCATGCTCGAACCTCCAAATAATGCGGTCCTCCCCTCCATGTATAGTAGGTAAGGTATGTGTCATTTCCATGCATTCAAAGTCTGTAATGGGCGGCCAATGCCAATCTCCTCCTTGAATCACCGCACTAAGTCTATATGACTCCTCTAAACCGAGTAATCTTGGTCCTCGTGGGAATGTGGTGTTTAGAGGACCAAGGTGATGCCACGGGTCCTGCCACAAGTAGAATCTCCTCCCATCACCAATCTGGTAGTCCACCATAGTCCAGAGGAAATTCCGTAATCGGAGAATTTTTCGCCATCCCCATGAGCCGCCCCATTCCCCAACTGTCCAAATGGAAGTGTCTCGTAACCGTCCCTGGTAAAGCCATTCAACCCAAATCGAGGTCCTGTTGCATCTGATGACATCACAGAGTTTCTTTGTCATTAATGCACGATTCAGACTACAAATATCCTTGAATCCCAATCCTCCCTCATCCTTCGATCGACAAAGATCTTTCCATGCAACCTTGGGGTAGCCACTGGTTGTCGTCCCCTTCCACAGGAAAGTTCGCAGCCGTTTCTCAATTTCATTAATAACTTTCTTTGGTAGGATGAATGCCGATGCCCAGTATAAACTTAGCGCCATGAGTACAGATTTGATAATTTGTACCCTACCTGCATAAGACAGAGAAATACCCTCCCAACCAGCAATACGTTTATCAATTTTTAATAATAGATAGTTAATCGAGAAGATATAAGCGGTACTCCCAAATACTTCATCGGTAAGACCCCTTCTTGAAAACCGAGTACTGTCATCATCTCCTCACGCAATCCTTGTGCTGATCGTGAGATAATAAGGTGGCTTTTATGTTCATTCAGCCTGAGCCCCGACCATTCAGCAAACATATCCAGTCCTGTCTTAAAGACTCTAATTGAGTCCATATCAGCATGGCAGAATAACAATACATCATTTGCAAACCCCAACTAAAAAACTCTAGCTGTGGCACATTTCCAATGGAAGGAAAATAACTCATCCTGGTCAATCAGCTGCAATAATCCCAGTTGTAGGACCTCCATTACAAGCACAAATAGGTAGGGCGATACAGGGTCACCCTATCGAAGTCCCCTAGCTCCCGGAAAGAAGCCATGAGATTTTCCATTTAGCGCAATAGAAAATGTGGGTGTAGTAACACATACCTCAATCCACTTCACGAAAGTAGAAGGTAACCCAAATAACTCCATCACAGCAATCATGAAGTCCCATTCCACCGTGTCATAAGCTTTCCGAATGTCCACTTTTAAGGCACACTTGGGTGGTAAACGGGACTGGTTGTATCCCGTAAAGAGCTCCTGTGCCAGCATAATATTATCGCCAATGCTTCTTCCATGTACAAACGCCGCTTGCCCCGGACTAATAAGTTTGTCCAGTATCACACTTAACCGTTGGACTATGATCTTTGCAATAACTTTGTACAACACATTACAGCAAGATATAGGTCGGAAATCACTGACAGTCATAGGGGCATGTACCTTTGGTATAAGCGCCAAAAGGGTGGTATTGATCTGCTTTAGGAGTCGGCCTGTATTAAAGAAATCCATCACTACCGTAGTCACCTCCTGCCCTACTATAGGCCATGCAGCCTTGAAAAAGCCCGATGAATACCCATCCGGACCTGGTGCCTTATCCTCTGCAATGTCAAAAACTGCCTGTTTGACATCCGCTGGTGTAACTGGTAATAGTAAAGAGCTAGCTTCTTCCACAGTCAATACATGTCGAGCCCAAGGTTGGAGGAACCGAAGATCTATCACAGTTTGTCGTCTTTCCCCACCTAGGAGGTTTTGATAATATGTGACAAACTCATTGATTACTTCTTATAGTTCAAAATGGGTAACTCCATGATCATCATTGATCTGTAAGATCCTCCTCGCCGATCTCCTTTGAGCAATCTTACGGAAGAATACCCGGCATTTTCGCTGCATTTTGTAACATTGTTTGTTCCATTTTGGCTGCCTTGGTCAAGACAAGCCGGCAGCAGTGTTCCAGTTGTATGTATAGTTCGTCTCGTCTACTCGAGCTAACAAGTATCTGTGCTGCTTCTAGAAATCCTTTAGCCAGTTGCACATTGTGCGATAGGTCACCCTTATTCCTCCGTTGTTCTCGAAAGACCGATTTCAGTGCTTTGAGCTTCCGTGTTACAGAATACAATGGTGTTCCAATAATGTTGTGCTGCCATATATTCTGCACACTGGCAATAAACTCAGGTGAATGGGCGAGGTAATTATCGAATCGGAACATACCTCCAAATCGTTGTTGTCTATCCCCATTAAGCACCATCGGTGAGTGGTCAGAGGTGCGTGGGGTGAGGGTAGAATAAGATGCATTCGGGAATCGAGCCATCCATCTATCATTTATCATCATACGGTCCAGTCTTTTCCACAGGTTCCGTGGTGTCGCCCTGTGGTTATGCCACGTGAACCATTCACCCTGCATGGGTAGTGGGAGTAATCCTGCATTCTCAATACAAGCATTAAAATCGTCCATAGCTATATGAATATCTCCGGAAGTGCCACACACTTCACTTAGATCTCGCACTGCATTAAAGTCCCCTCCAACCAACCATGGGATGTCAACACATTGGGTAGCTTTAGTCTCCAGGGTTCCCCAAAGCACCCTTCTATCAGCCACTTCATTAGCTCCATAAACAACAGTGACAGTAATCAACTCATGAGGTGCACGAATAGTAACATGGCAGTGGATAAATTGAGTACCACATTCAACCACATCAACATCAACATAATTATCGTCCCAGGCAATCCAAACTCGATTACCCGACGATCCATAATCCGTAAACCACTTCCATTGGGGCATCAAGATAGATTGAATAAGAGATGCATTATTTCCACGAACTCGAGTTTCAAGAAGTCCAAAAAATTGTAACCTGAATTCAGCAACGATGTCTTTGACTGCTAACTGATGGTCGCGTTTGTTCAGGCCATGTACATTCCATATTGCTGCGTTCAACATGGATCACCACATATGGGGCTGCTATGATTAGGACCCCGTGACATCTCATCTGCATCATCAAGTAAGTGTAGAGCATCAAACGTATTATATACAACAAGCTCCTTACCCTTATCCTCCCGACTCGACCTCACGGCACCACCACAGGAGATTCACGCCCATCTCTCTGCTTATCCACCCCTCGGGCGGGTGGTATTATCTCCTGATCGTGAACTGGTGGCGGCCTCCCAAGTCCCGTTTTAGGAACGTAAACGGCGACTGGTGGTTTAATTGGTTTGGATGGTTTATTGAGAGCACAATCCTTGGCCGCATGGCCTAGCGTCATACAACTGGTACATTTGGGAGGTATCCACTCATATTCCACGTCAATTTTGCACGGTGCCTCTCCTCCTTCCTCGTCAGGCGTCATAATTATAATATGTTTATGTAATTTCGAACTTACATCCAACATCACACATACACGAGCGAAGTCCAGTCTCGTGCATGCCCTCGTAATCGCATCCGGATAGAGGGGTTTGCCAATACCGCTTGCCACCGTACTAAGGCCCGCCTCAGTCCATAATTCTACCGGTAAGTGTCTCAATTTTATCCAAACAGGGACCTATGTATGCTTTAATTTCCTCATCACCATTCCTGGTTCCCATTTCTGCAGAACAATTGGTTGTCCTTGAAACAACCATGGCCCACCTTCAATTGCTTCTTCCATATATGCAATAGTCTTGAATTGGAAGAAGAAAAAACTGTTCGTTGTGGTGCAATAGTCTTGAATTGGAAGAAGAAAAAACTGTTCGTTGTGGCTTTCACCTCCCGCAGTCCAGGCCAAGCGGAAAAGGCAAAATCTTTAACATGATAAAAATACGGTCGTTTCCCAAGAAAACCACCAACTGCAGTGGTCTTCCATTTCGTTGATCCATTTCGAATATCTTCTATCGTAGGTCGAACAACCACTTCACCATTTTGTATTGTGGGAGGTATATAAGAGAGAGTTCTCCGAGATGAATTATTGAAAGCGTCTGCAATTTTGTCATCAACATCCACATTCAAAGTTGCATTCAATGGAATATTGCCCACAAACAAACCCTTAGGAAAGGAACGTTCTTGTGTAGGGAGAATACTAATTTTTCCCACATTGCTTATGTCATGTAGTACATCAACAGTTGCATCAGCGCCTGTGTCATTACCTGCATCATCGCATAGGTCAGCAACTGCATCAGCAGCTGTGTCATGTTCCAGGTCAGCAGTGATGTCATCAATTGTGTCATGGCTCAAGTCAACGATGACGTCAGCAGCAGTGTCATGCTCCATCTCAGCAGAATCCGACGATTGTTGAGTTCTCGCCGGCCGCACTCCGTTCTCGGTATTCACCGGTCGGAATTCCTTCAGATCAGTCGGAAAATTACCAGAGACAGGTCCAGCATTTCTACCCATCGTTTCTGTCAAAACCCAGTCAGAATGGTCGTCGGAAAGTCGAGTTACCGACAGGTTCTCGTCGGAAGTAGCGTTGCGAAGGGCAGATCCTAAAGCAGACGTTCGTTCCAACGCTGTAGATGGTATGAGGCTTCTCCAAACATGCCTTGTAGGTTTGCGCAATTCCGTTCGAACAGCCATGGACGCCGGAAAAACTTTTGGAATTATTTCAGGTCCAAAACGGGTTTCCCATTTGTTCTTCAATTCATTCAAACGCTTCACGACTAACCTCATCACCCTCATCAATGATTGTGTAAGCAAGTCGTTGGAATTCTTGTAGATTAAACGGTGGAATCCGCACACGCCCACAACCGGCGTTAGGGTTTGCGCCGCTAAACCCTAAAGGGCCGCGCTCAAGATCTCCATCTGTAGCGATCAAGGTTGATTCTTTTCTCAACAATCCTTCAACTCCAACCTCTGCGAAGCTAGTAGAACGTTCATCAGTCTCCATAGATTCTGGCGACTTTACAACTTCTTCCGGCGACTTTTCGATTTCTGCATAAAACAGCACCTCTCGTCCCCGCGGCTGTTCGGTTCCATCAATCTCTGGTGGTTCCAAGGGCGCAGCAAGCCCTAACAATTGCGGCGCCGTACCAGCCGACTTCTCCATGTCCAAGGGCGCAGCAAACCCTAGCAATTGCGGCGCCGAAACAGCCGCCTTTTCCATGTCCAAGCCTCCTCTTTTCCCATGCGCAATTAATGTTGATGTCTCCCCAACCGTTAGTTCCCATTCGTTCGCCTGAAAGTCGTCGGTGAAAGGCGCGGATTGAATTTCCCCATCGTCGTCAACCTCTAAAAACCGCGAGTTTTTCCCAGGTTTTCTACGGTAGCCATCCTTTTCTCGCCGTTCACTCTTCTCCTCGACGTCCTCTTCGCCGGCCAGCGTTCCCTCACCATCTCCGGCCGAGTGTATGGTTCCAATGTCATGTGTGTGTTTTTCGCGGTGCATTAGTGTGTGTGAGCTTAGAGAGAGAATTTTCGGTTGAGTGGTTGAAGTGTTAGACCCTACTTTAATTTGCGTAGGGAGTTTTGTGAACATTCCTATTATTACAGGGGGGTCTCTGGATTTTTTCCCAAAAGTAGATAATATAAACCTCATTCTATATACATGAGACTAAAAATGTTAATTGAGTGATGTAATTCTAATTTTTAAGACCACTTCTAAGGTTAGCATTTTGTACGTATATTTTTTTCCCCTTGAAATTAGTACGGTGTACGTGCATTATTGTAATATTTATCTTATTTTTTAGAATATAATTATAAAATTACGAATATGTTACAAACTTTGAATTGTATAAAAAATTGTTACAGATATTTTATGATAAAAACCTCAATAGTTTTGAGTTGTCTTTTGAATCTCTCTTTAATCTTGAGACAACTTTGAGGTATTCATATCGAATTCTTTTTCAATCAGTTCATTTTATCATAATATTAAGAACTGTAGCATTTAAAAAATTCACTATTATATTTTTCTTACTGGTTTTCTACCCTATATCTTGGTGGTAGACATCTCAACACATTCGTGGTTGAATGAGTCAATTACATGTGAACCATCTATTATGATACGTAGTATGGTGGTCCGTAAAATCAAGGGCTTGGTTTACTAAGTTATGAATGAGTACTTCAAATTAGTAAATGCAACATCATTATAGTTACTAAAAGAGAAACAAACACCCAATATATTAAGTGGCAAAAAAAAAAAAAAGACAATAAGTTCGATAGCAAAATGCATATATATATGTATATTTACTACAATTAACACGATTAAAAAATTATTTTTTCTTAAAGTTTTTCGTAACAGAAATCAAGATTAGAACTATATTTCTTAATAATTGTATCAACATCATTATGAATTAAACAATCAACAAAATTATGAATTAAACAATCAAGAGAAAGAAATTGAAAAATAGAATCAACAAAATTCACAAACAAAGTAACACAACTATATTCATTAAGGACATTTCCTAAAAAAGAAAAAAAAAAATCTTATAATAGTTGTCGCTACTATAAGCCATATAACAATTATTATATTGGTGCTTAACATATAATTATTAATTAGTGCTTAATAAATAATAATTATAAATTATATTTTTTTAACAATTCAGATTATAATTTTTTTTTTGAATTTGTAATTATCTTTTATAAAAATGAATTAAAAAATAAGATAAATATTAATTATCCATGCGCAACGCATCGTATACCTTATAATCAGTATAATCAAAAGTATCTAAAAACAATAAACTTATGTGCTCTTATGATTAATTTCTTAATAATAATGGTTCATTTTTATATCAATTTAAGTCCTCTTCCCACAATTGACAATTGTATCATAATGAATAATTAGTCACCTCCTCCCAACAATCATCATACAATTATATCATTTAGCCCAAATAGTACTCTTCGTTATGTAACTTAGGTACTTTACACTTTTGAAAAATACAACAGGTAATGGACAAAGCACAAACCTATATCTAATGTCTGAACATTCTCAAGTTTGGATTCCTAAAATATTAGAAACAATCATAGGAACATTATATAATAGCATAAAAAGTCCGAAAATTGAGAAAAGAACAACTTCTAATGTAGAAATGATCACTTACCTGCTCACAAAGTGCATCCTGCCGCTGAAACACAACCGCAACTCTATATTCTTCAATGATTCTTAGTTGGTTGGACTTCTTCAAATTCTCTTCTTCCTCCTTCAATCATTTAGTGACATTCCTCTTTATTGAATTCTTAGTTGCAAAAACTTGAAATCACAAATTTAGTTTAGAATTCCACCAACAAAAGATAAATTGTTACCTTTCTTCAATGCTTTGTTGACATCTTTCTCATCTTCATCAACACGATAAACTTCCAACTTGCACTCACGCATTTCTCTGTCTCCATCAGCATGTTCATGTCCTCCAATGCACAGTTTCTAGTTCAAGAAAAATGAATGAATCAATGTGTAATGACCAAAAATGAGTTGTCTTTCTAAGCTATGGAAGCAAATAAAAATGAAGAAACCATTTACTCACCGTTCTTTTGGATTGTTCCTCCCTTTTGGCTATCTTCACCGAGCAAGAACATTTCCTCCCAAGGTCCAAAGGCCGAGGCAATCCTTCTCCAAGCATAATATCCTTAAGGCTACTTACTGGAAGAGCCAAAAACTTTCTTTCGCTCCCATATACAAATCTATGAATAATAAGATATTATCAGTCAAGCAAATTTAAGTTAATCCAAATCAACATTGTGAAGAACTTAGATATATAATGTATGAGAATAGTTTTGGAAAAAATATGCTTACCAATCTGAATACGACTTTCTTTTCATCATCCTTACCGTTCTTTACAACCTCTTAGATTGCTGAAGGAAGAACCTTCTGGAATCGGGTAACAAAACCATTTCTTTTAGTTTTGTTGTTGCGGAGGATGTCACTAGCAAGGACAGAAGAGGTACTCTCTGAACTACCTTTTAGACCTAGAGATGTTTATCCTATGTTGCAATGATCTGCTCTGCATTTTTATGGTGATACATGCACCACTCTGACAAAGCTGTTGTCATAGTCAAGGTAAATAATATATCATTAAGTTATGACAAGCAAAATCGATCAATGAGGTGGAATGAGACTGAAATTTGTACTAAACTCTCAAACATAAGTACCAAGAAAACACAAGTTTTTCGCCATGTAATGAGGAAAAACATAAACTTTTACGATATATACACAATGAACAAAAGCTTCTCAAGTCACTGAATATAATAGATGGACAGTAGGCTTTGAAAATATTAAAAATTAACTATAAGAAGCTTTTATTACATGACGAAGACAAACATAACTTGTCCTACATTTACCAAAGGAAATCTCATGTTGTAACGACTGCTATAATGTGTTCCATTAATGGTAGCAAATAAATCCCTTTATGATTTAGACATAAATAAATACATGGAAATGGTAATAAAACACGGGCAAACTTTTTAATATAAACATCACAACCAACAGATGAAATCATATAGCAACATAATAGCTAATTGACACATGTAATAGAGTAATTAGGCTTGTCAGTTGCTTATAAACGTACGAATATACATTGATTGTATGAAAATGTCTACTCAATTGAATTCATGAAATAAGACGAAAAACACGCAGTAGAAATATTCAGTAAGGAAAAACTGGTTGATTCCATTAATTTCCCACATCGAATCCAGAAACATAATAACTTCAAAAGTTAGACTTCATGTTCTTCTATTAGTCTACTCATGATCAATTGAACAAGAACCAAAGCTGTGGAAACACACAAAAAACTTGTAGTTATTAGGAAAATGGACAACAAAAATTCTCTCTCTACAATTTCTCTCTCACACACTAGCACACCCAAATCACACACATGCAACCCTAATCCCACATCTTCATCAACACCGGCCGATGAAGACGCCGGCGACGAGGAAACGGACGTCGGAGAGTTGGGGGACGGCGACGGGCAGAACGTGGAGACTGCCCTGGTGGATTTCGACGGGGAGCAGCCGCGTACGGTTGCGGAACACGAATGGTCGCGCGAACTCCAGCCGGCGACGGACGAAGATTTTTACGAATCTAATGGCAATCAGACGTTCATGGAGATGAATGGAACCCAACCATATGAAAAAGATGGAAACTTGCGGCCGGAATCGTCTGGTTCAAAATTAGGGTTTGGCGCCGCCATGGAAGACGCCATTGACGAGAACTCAAAATTCTCAGCGAATGAACGATTTAATATTGACGAGTTTCTGCACTTAGCGAACAAGGTGATCGACAAAGGAGACGCTCAGTCCATGGAAGCGCTAGTGGAACTCAAACGGAGATGGGTGGCGCGATTTGGATGCGAACGGTCGCGGTTGGAAGTCGAACAGCCTAGGCTGCCGGCGACTGATATTAGTGTCGATTCGTATCCTCTTGCCCGCGACTTCAGGCAGACCTTCCGACAACGTCTTAGGACGAAGCAACAGTCGATGGAAATCAGAAATTCGAAATCGGCAGCCGATCAGTTTCCGAGGGCTATTCGCTGCGTGCGCCCTGTTGAGAAGGCGCCGGAATTTATCCGGCCGACCACTGTATACCATCAGCCGGCGATGGACACACCTGCAGACGAAGAACTGGTTGTGGGAGAGAGTACAGAAGTTTTTCCGCTGGCTACAGTACCTGCGTCCGCTGCTACAGCTGCAAATCCGAATTCTGCTACAGTGCCGGCTGCTACAGTTCCGGCTGCTACAGTGCCGGCTGCTACAGTTGCGGCTGCTACAGTGCCGGCTGCTACAGTAACTGCTACAGTAACGGATTCCTACACCTCCAACAATTTTCGAAACGGTAAGGTTGCTAATTCACATACGGGCATTTTTGTTGGGAATATTCCGCTTCAAACAACGTTGGATGATTGTTTTGGTGATGATAAAATTGCACGTGCGTTCAATAACTCAACCCGGAAAACACTTTCATATGTTGAACCGATGAGGCAAAATGGAGAGGTTGTGGTTCGGCCATCTTTGGACATCGTTCGTGATGGATCAAAACGATGGCAAACAACTGCAGTTGGATATTTTCTTGGGAAGCGACCATATTACCACCACTTAAAAGAATATACTCATTCGGTGTGGCCGGCACTTCGTGAGGTCAATGCTACAGCTAATGGATTCTTTTTCTTTCAATTCAAATCAGTAATTGACATGGAGGAGGTGATCGAGGGGGGACCGTGGCTATTTCAAGGACAACCAATAGTTCTCCAGAAATGGGAACCAGGGATGGCCATGAGGAAACTGAAACATACACAAGCGCCCGTTTGGATCAAGCTTAGGCACCTTCCGATGGAATTTTGGACAACAGATGGATTGAGTACTGTTGCGAGTGGAGTAGGAAAACCACTTTATCCGGATGCGATAACCAGAGCATGCATGAGACTGGACTTCGCTCGAGTATGCGTGATGGTGGACGTCTCACAGAATTTACCAAATCATGTCATCATCATGACTCCAGATGAAGATGGCGGGGAGACACCATGCAAAGTGGACGTCGAATACGAATGGCTCCCAAAAAAATGCTTGGATTGTATGACAATGGGGCACTCGACTAAGGAATGTCCACTTACTAAACCCAAGAAAACAACAAAACCACCGGTGGCTGTGTATGTACCAAAACCTTTCACCGCCCGGGCCACAACCGAACCCGTTAGGGTACAGAAGCCGCGTCAGGACTGTGAGGGGGTTAATGGAATGAAGAATGGTGATAACCCTACTGAAAGTAATACTACTAGACAGGATAATCGGGGTAAGGAAGTGGTCATTTATAATGCGTTTGAAGCTCTACATCTTATTGACGATACAAATGAGCAATCTGGGGGTCCTAATACAAGCAGCCCCATTGGACATGACCCATGCTGAATATTGCCGTCTGGAATGTACGTGGGCTGAATAAACGAGACCATCAGCTCGCTTTAAAGGATCTCGTCTCGGAATACAGGTTACTCTTCTTGGACATCCTTGAAACTCGCGTTCGTATTAATAATGTGATGCATATTCAATCTTTTCTACTACCTCAATGGAAATGGTTTGTTGACTATGCAAATGTGGGAAACCGTATATGGCTTGCATGGGATGATAATGCTATTGATGTCCATATTCTTGATTTGGGTGAACAATTCATACATTGTCGAGTCACGAATAGGTGATATGGAATCTCTAAGAATCTTTAAAGCAGGTCTGGATTGTTTTGCCGAATGGTCGGGTCTTAGACAGAACGTACAGAAAAGCCACTTGATTATATCACGCTCAGCGCAAACATTACGTGAGGAGATGTTGGCACTACTCGGGTTTCAGGAAGGGGTTCTTCCAATAAGGTATCTGGGGTTACCACTTATATCGTCTCGACTAACTATTGCAGATTGCCGTCCACTATTATTGAAGATTGACAAACGGATCGCTGGATGGGAAGGTACCACTATATCTTATGCTGGTAGAGTACAAATTATTAAATCTGTACTTATATCACTGAGTCTTTATTGGGCATCGGCAATTATATTACCGAAGAAAGTTATTAATGAAATTGAGAAAAGGTTGCGAGCTTTCTTGTGGAAGGGAACGACGAATAGTGGCTATGCCCGTCCAATTGGTGAAGGGATTTCTCGAGGAGGCACAAAACTTGGTGAGCTCGGACAGACAAAATGGACTATTCCTCTACCTTGAACACTGCTGTCGTTTTGTATATGCTAAAGCGGTCAAGATAGAACAAATTATGCTACAGCAAAGAGCTAAGATGCAGTGGATGAAGGGGGGTGACCAATGCTCCAGGGTTTTCTTCCGCAAGATCGCTCAAAGAAGGGCGGGGAGGAGGATCTTGCAGATCAATGATGAAAATGGAAGCACTCACATAGAATCGGAGGAGGTTATACATGAGTTTGTATCCTATTATCAAAACCTCTTAGGAGGTAACAGACGTCAAACATTGGTGGATATTACCTATCTCAGACCTTGGGCGAGGCATATTATTACCAATGAGGAGGCACGCCAGTTATGTTTACCTTTTACACCGGAAGATGTGAAGAATGCCGTGTTCGACATTTCTGAGGACAAGGCTCCAGGCCCTGACGGATACTCATTTGGATTCTTTAAGGCAGCCTGGCCAGTGGTGGGGACCGAGGTTACAAGGGCGGTACTGAATTTCTTCACCACTGGGAAACTTCTTAAGCAAGTTAACTCTACATTATTGGCTTTAATCCCAAAGGTACATAATCCTATGACTGTTGGTGATTTTAGACCTATATCATGCTGCAATGTTTGAGTGTGGTGCTGGACAAGTTAATCAATCCGAGTCAGGCAGCGTTTATCCCGGGACGAAGCATTGGAGACAACATTCTGCTTGCTCAGGAACTGTTCTCAGGATATAATCAGACGCGACTTCCCCCTAGATGCGCACTTAAAGTGGACATTAGAAAGGCCTATGACACGGTTGAATGGGACTTCCTTGTGGCGACCTTGCAACTATTTGGGTTTCCACCAACCTTCACAAGGTGGATAGAGGAATGCATCTCGACGACCTCCTTTTCGGTTGGACTTAATAGAAATCCTCATGGGTTCTTTGATGGAACGAGAGGACTTCGTCAGGAAGATCCCTTATCCCCATTCCTGTTTGTGCTTGTTATGGAAGTTCTGCATATTGGTTATCTGCAATTAATTGAGCAGGATATGCAATTCACATATCACTGGAAGTGTGAGCTAGCAAGAGTATTCCAACTGGGATTTGCGGATGATCTCCTGCTGTTTTGTAGAGCTGATTTGGACTCGGTCAGAGTCCTTAAGGTGGGACTGGACCGATTTGCTGAATGGTCGGGCCTTCGGTTGAATATTCAAAAGAGTCACATTATTATATCCCGGTCTGCACACGAAAGGAAAGGTCAGTTGCTATCGCTCTTGGGATTTTAGGAGGGACATCTCCCGATGAGGTACTTAGGCCTTCCTTTAATCTCATCTAGATTGACTATATCAGACTGTCAGCCACTTCTGTCCAAAATTGATGCACGTATTGCGGGATGGGAGGGTATGTCGCTATCATATGCTGGGCGGGTACAAATCATTAAATCTGTACTTTCAGCATTGAGCATTTATTGGGCTTCTGCATTCATACTACCGAAGGCGATCATTAAGGAAGTTGAGAAACGCCTTCGAAGGTTCCTTTGGAAAGGCACCTCAATGACGGGTTATGCCAAAGTTGCGTGGAAGGATGTTTGCAAACCGATTGGGCAAGGAGGCCTTGGAATAAAAGATATTGATGCGCTGAACCGAGCACTAATGACTAAGAAGTTGTGTGATGTCATTAGATGTGACCGAACGTCTATCTGGGTTGAGTGGCTACAGCTCGGACGACTACACAATAATTCCATTTGGACTGTTGACGAGAAGGGGGGATCGTGGGGTTGGAGAAAGCTGCTTCGTCTACGCAGCCTTATCAAACCAATGGTGGAGTGTTGTATTGGAGATGGGAGGAACTTCTTTCTGTGGAAGGATCCATGGCATCACCTGGGCCCCCTGATTTCTCGATTTCCACGAGGATCGAGTTTACTTGGGCTTGATGAATCTACCAAGCTCAATACGGTTATTGATGAGGGCCAATGGTACTGGCCCCTCATAACGGATTTGGAATGCCTTCAGATTATTTATACACTACCCCAGATCCATGGTGGAGAATTCAGATTATTTATACACTACCCCAGATCCATGGTGGAGAAGATAGAATCATTTGGCGTTTTCCGGATGGCTGACCCACAGCCCAAGCCCTATACAGACTTATCTGCCCGCCCGGACCAAAAGTAGGTTGGACGTCTCTACTTTCGGGTTCACTAAAGATCCCACGACATTGTTTTATCCTATGGATGGCTTTTCAGGAAAAACTACCAACGACAGACAAACCCTGGCTCACACACATTGGAGGGTGTATTCTTTGTGATGAAGAAACAACCGAGACACATAATCATTTTTTCTTCCGATGCCGATATAGCAGAAGATGCCTTATAGCCATACGGGAAATAATTCGATTCGATTGGCCCAATCGCACATGGGCAATGGATGTGGAATGGGCAGTAAAAAAATGGAGAGGGAAGCATATCATCAATGCAGCATACCGAGCGTTACTTGGGTCTTTGGTTTACCATTTGTGGCGAGAAAGAACTCCAGACGGTTCTAGCAAAGTGAACACCCGCCTAATGTATTGGCTTCTCATATTATTGATGATGTTAGGCAGAGGATTCTGAGCCTTAATCTTTCCAGTTCGATTAGTACATCGGCTCTTTATAGACTATGGCGTATCCCTTGGCCTGTCGAGGGACTATCCAATTAATTGTTGTATTGTACCATATTTTTATTAATGAAATTTACCATTACCGAAAAGAAAAAAAAAGAACCAAAGCTGTGTTATCACATAATTCAAGAAAAACATTAAGAGCAAAGATGAACATCAAGTGCAAAAAGTATAGCACCAATTTCTTTAATTTTTCTTAATTGTTTATGACTAAATCAGAGTATCAAAATTCACAACAACAAGCATATCAATTTTCATAACATGCAAAATCAATTGTTCAATTAAATCATTTCACCAACTAGCAATCATAAATAAACTACAACATGCATTATATATATGCATGCCGATTGTTGTACAAGAAATTCACAATATCAACACCATTATGCTAAGTATCCTCTGTCAGACATCATCGATGATCAGGATACATAAAGTGCTAGGAGTCTACTCCGTGTGTTTAAATCGGCTCAAGTTCCTCTCCAACTGTGGTAGACACACGATGCCAGTAGTGTATGATAACCGATGTCTACAATGTGATTGCCTCTCCATTTCCGTGTTGGCCACTCAATATCTGTTGCCCAATCCCTATTGGGCCAATGAAAATGAATCCATCTTTGAATCTCAATGAGGCACTGTCGGCTGAATCTGCATCGGAAAAAAAAGGTGTAAATTGGTTTCGTAGCCCCCTCGTCGCATAAAGTACAAGCTCCCAGGTGGGATAGCCATGGTTTGTCCATAGTGGGAAGCTTGTCAAGAATTGCCAGCCACAATATGAACAAGTGACGAGGGATCTTCAAGGACCCCGAAAGTAGTGAAGACCAACCTAATTTCGGCCCTAGGGGATCAAATAACCGATAGAGGGTCTGTGTAGTGGGTTGTCCCTTGTCACATTTCGAAACAACTCGAATCCTCCGCTCCATAAATTCGTGACAGGTTATGAGTAATCTCCAAGCATTCAAAATCCGTAACGGGAGGCCACTGCCACTCCCCTCCTGAAATTACCAAGCTAAGGTTGGCCGATTCTCCAAGTCCAAGATGGCTCGGTACTAACTTGTAGTTATTATTACGCTTAGCAAACTTATCACACAAATGCTTGGGTCTAGACCAACGTTTGGGATAAGTTTCGTCGAATTATGAGAACATTCAAAATTTAGCTATTTTGCACGGTTTTATTAAAGAAAATTTGTTTCTCTGTTATACAAACATGTAGTTATTATTACGCTTAACAAAGTTAACACATAAATTTTTGGGTTTAGACCTACTTTTGGGTCTAGTTTTGTCGAATTTTGAGAACGCTCAAAATTTAGCTGTTTTGCACTGTTTTATTAAAGCAAGTTTATTTCCCTTTTATTCTAACTTGTAGTTATTATATGCTTAGAAAATTTAACACACAAATTTTTGGGTCTAGACCTACGTTTGGGTCAAATTTCGTCGAATTCTAAAAATGCTCAAAATTTAGCTATTTTGCACTATTTTTATTAAAGTAAGTTTATTTTCCTTTTATACTAACTCGTATTTACTATTAAAGTTAGCAAATTTACCACACAAATGCTTGGGCCTAGAACAACGTTCGGGACAAGTTTCGTCGAATTGTGAGATCGTTCAAAATTTAGCTGTTTTGCACGATTTTATTAAAGTAAGTTTGTTTTCCTTTTATACAAACTTGCAGTTATTATCACGCTTAGCAAATTTATAACACAAAAGCTTGGGTCTAGATCTAAATTTGGGTCAAGTTTCGTCAAATTTTGAGAACGTTTAAAATTTAGTTGTTTTGCACGGTTTTATTAAAGCAAGTTTGTTTCCCTTTTATATTAACTTGTAGTTATTATTACGCTTAGGAAATTTACCATAAAAATACTTGGGTCTAGACCCACATTTGGGTCAAGTTTCGTCGAATTCTGAGAATGTTCAATATTTAGCTGTTTTGCACGGTTTTATTAAAGCAAGTTTGTTTCCCTTTTATATCTGTAGTTATTATTACACTTAGCAAATTTACAACACAAATGCTTGGGTCTAGACCTACGTTTGGGTCAAGTTTCATAGAATTATGAGAATGTTTAAAATTTAGCTGTTTTGCACGGTTTTATTAAAGCAAGTTTGTTTCCATTTTATACTAACTTGTAGTTATTATTACGCTTAGCAAATTTACAACACAAATATTTGGGTCTAGACCAATGTTTGGGACAAGTTTCATCGAATTCTGACAACATTCAAAATTTAGCTGTTTTGCACGGTTTTATTAAAGTAAGTTTGTTTCCCTTTTATACTAACTTGTAGGTATTATTACGCTTAGCAAATTTACCACACAAAATCTTGGGTCTACACCTACGGTTGGGTCAAATTTCATCAAATTCAAAGAACGTTTAAAAGTTAGCTGTTTTGCACTGTTTTATTAAAGCAAGTTTATTTCCCTTTTATACTAACTTGTACTTATTATTATGCTTAGCAAATTTATCACACAAATGCATGGGTCTGGACCTACATTTGGGTCAAGTTTCGTCGAATTCTGTGAACGTTCAAAATTTAGCTGTTTTGCACGGTTTTATTAAAGCAAGTTTGTTTCCCTTTTATACTAACTTGTAGGTATTATTACGCTTAGCAAATTTACCACACAAAATCTTGGGTCTACACCTATGGCTGGGTCAAGTTTCATCAAATTCGAAGAACGTTTAAAAGTTAGCTATTTTGCACTGTTTTATTAAATCAAGTTTATTTCCCTTTTATACTAACTTGTAGTTATTATTATGCTTAGCAAATTTATCACACAAATGCTTGGGTCTGGACCTATGTTTGGGTCAAGTTTCGTTGAATTCTGTGAACGTTCAAAATTTAGCTGTTTTGCACGGTTTTATTAAAGCAAGTTTGTTTCCCTTTTGTACTAACTTGTAGTTGTTATTATGCTTAGCAAATTTACCTCACAAATGCTTGGATCTAGACTAATGTTTGGGTTAAGTTTTGTCGAATTTTGAGAACGCTCAAACTTTAGCTGTTTTGTACAGTTTTGTTAAAGCAAGTTTGTTTCCCTTTTACACTAACTTGTAGTTGTTATTATGTTTAGCAAATTGACCACACAAATGCTTGGGTCTAGACCTACGTTTGGGTCAAGTTTCGCCGAATTCTGAGAACATTCAGATTTAGTTATTTTGCACGATTTTATTAAAGCATATTTATTTTTCTTTTATACTAACTTTTAGTTATTATTACACTTAGCAAATATACAACATAAATGCTTGGGTCTAGACCAACGTTTGGGACGAGTTTCGTCGAATTCTGAGAACGTTCAAAATTTGGCTGTTTTGCACTGTTTTATTAAGGCAAGTTTATTTTTCTTTTATACTAACTTGTAGTTATTATCACGCTTAGCAAATTTACACACAAATGCTTGGGTCTAGACGTTTGGGACGAGTTTCGTCGAATTCTGAGAACGTTCAAAATTTGGCTGTTTTGCACTGTTTTATTAAGGCAAGTTTATTTTTCTTTTATACTAACTTGTAGTTATTATTACGCTTAGCAAATTTACCACACAAATGCTTGGGTCTAGACTAACATTTGGGATGTAAGTTCCGTCGAATTCTGAGAACGTTCAAAAGTTAGCTGTTTTGCACTATTTGATTAAAGCAAGTTTATTTCCCTTTTATACTAACTTGTAGTTATTATTATACTTAGCAAATTTACCACACAAATGCTTGGGTCTAGACCTACGTTTGGGTCAAGTTTCGTCGAATTCCGTGAACATTCAAAATTTAGCTGTTTTGCACGGTTTTATTGAAGCAAGTTTGTTTCGCGTTTGTACTAACTTGTATCTTGCAGGCTCACATTTCCAGTGGTTGGTGATCTGCATATCTTGTTGAATAAGTTGTAGGAGTCCCAAATGTAGCACTTCCTTAACAAGTACAAAAACGTAAGGAGATAGAGGATCCTTTCGCTCCAGCAAAGAACCCGTGAGGTTTTCCATTGAGTCCAATCGAAAATGAGGCCGTGGTAACACACTCCTCAATACATTTGATGAATATTGTTGGAAAGTCGAATAGTTGCAAACCGCTAATAGGAAGTCCCACTCCACCGTGTCATAGGCCTTCCTGATATCCACTTTCATTGCACATCTTGGAGGGAGGCGTAACTGATTATAGCCCGTGAAAAGTTCCTGAGCTAACATAATATTATCCCCAATGCTTCTTCCCGGGATAAATGCTGCCTGACAAGGACTAATAATCTTGTCCAATACCCCACTCAATTGTTGGACAAGTTGTTTAGCAATAATCTTGTATAAAACATTGCAGCATGAGATAGGTCTAAAATCAGCAACGGACATGGGTGTATGTACCTTTGGAATCAATGCCAAGATCGTGCAATTGATCTGTTTAAGAAGTTTTCCTGTAGCAAAAAATTCCAACACCACCCTTGTAACTTCTTATCACTAGCCAGGCTGCTTTAAAGAATCCTGATGAGAAGCCATCAGGTCCCGGTGCGTTATCCTCTGCAATATCGAATACTGCCTACTTAACATCGTCCGGTGAGAATGGAAGGAGTAGGTGAGCAGCTTCCTTATCGGTAATAATATGCCTCACCCACAGTCTAAGGTAGCGAATATCGATGTACACGTCGTCTGGTACCTCCTAAGAGGTTTTGATAGTATGAGAGAAACTCAAGAGCGACTTCCCCTTGTTCTGTGTGGGTGGTGCCATTCTCATCGTTTATCTGTAAGATTCTGCTTGTCACCCGTCTTTGAGCAATTTTGCGAAAGAAGACCTTGGAGCATTGGTCCCCATCCTTCATCCACTACATTTTCGCCCTCTGCTGTAGCATAATTTGTTCCATCTTGGCCGCTTTTGCATAAACAATCCGACAGCAGTGCTCCAAGCACAAGTAAAGTTAATTCTGTCTGTCGGAGCTCACCAAGTTTTGCGCCTCATCTAGGAATCCTTTGGCCAAATGTACATTGAGTGTTAAGTCTCCCTTGTTCCTTTTCAGCATTCGGAAGATCAGTTTGAGGGCTTTCATTTTACGTGTCACCGCAAACATAGGCACACCCACCATCTTATGCTGCTAGATATTCTGCATGCTAGGAATAAAATCAGATGATAGAGCAAGCTAGTTATCAAATCGAAACATACCTCCGTGTTGTTGTTGTGTGTCCCCATGAATGAATGGTGAGTGATCCGACGTACGAGGAGTGAGGCTATGGTAGAATGACATGGGAAATTTTGCGAGCCATCTATCATTAATAAGGAACCTATCCAATCGCTTCCACAAACTCCTCGTGCTCGTACTACAATTGTGCCATGTGTACCATTCGCCTTGCATAGGCAATGGCATCAATCTTGCTTCTTGAATATCAGTATTAAATTCATCCATGGCCATCCTGATGTCACCTGATATGCCACAAACCTCATTAAGATCTCAGACAGCATTGAAATCCCCTCCCACCAGCCACGGAATGTTCGTGCACTGTTGAGCTAATGTCTCTAATGTAGTCCAAAGAGACAGATGGGCGATCAGCTCCGAAGCACCATAAGTAACAGTAATAAAGACAGGTTCATCGTCAGCTCTATTAGTGACACGACAATGTATAAATTGTTCTCCCATGCTAAGAATATGAACATCAATAAGATTTTCATCCCAAGCTAACCAAATATGATTTCCAACAGTATCATAGTCAGCAAACCATTTCCATTGAGGCATCAAAAATGATTGAATATGTATGATATTATTCAAACGAACTCGGGTTTCAAGGATGCCTAGGAAATGTAACCTGTATTCAGAGACCAGGTCCTTTAAAGCGAGCTGATGGTCTCGTTTGTTCAGCCCTCGGACATTCCACATGGCAATGTTCAACATGGATCACCTCCGTCGGGGTTGCATGTGTTAGGACCCCTAGAAGTCTCGTCTGCATCATCAATTAAGTGTAAGGTATCAAAGGCATTATAGAGGATAATCACCTTACCCCTATCCTCGTTGTTGGAGACATTTCGTTTGACATGCACCTCACTCTTAGTGGGTTTCGGTTCGTCAGCTTTGGGTTTCTCTTGTTCCTTTTCAGGCGGTATTGTAGGTGGGACATTTGTTTTTGGTACATACATTGTTATTGGTGGCTTTGTTGGTTTTTGGGACTTGTTAATTGCACACTCCTTCACCGTGTGCCCCAATGTCATCGTATTCTACATCGACTTTGCAAGGTGTCTCCCCTCCATCTTCGTCTGGCGTCATGATAATAATATGTTTGTCAACTCCTGTGTTACATCAATCATCACGCATACACGAGCGAAGTCCAGTCTCGTGCATGCTCTCATTATCGCATCAGGGTACAAGGGTTTTCCTACTCCACTCGCCACAATACTCAATCCTTCCGTCGTCCAATATTCCATCGGAAGGTGTCGAAGTTTTATCCATATCGGAGCTTGCGTATGTTTCAGTTTCCTCATAGCCTGACCAGGTGTCGAAGAATTGTTAAAAGCTCGAACAATTTTATCATGAACAATCATGTATGAATTTACGTGCAATGAAATATTCCGACACAATCCCGTGGGGGTAGTACCCAATTGTGTAGTAGAAAATCTGTTTTTTTCCACATCTTCAGTGACATCAGCAGGGGTGACATTGGCCATGACATCAGCAAATGTGACTTCAGCGATGACATCATCGCTGATGCAGTCTACGTGTCAGCAGATCCCCTTGACTTTTTAGCATCTGTCAGACGGCCGAATTTCCTCGCCGGTGCCAGAATCTGGCCAGATGAAGGACAACCATTTTTTTCGATTGGTTCTCCCCAAATCCCGTCGTCTTCTTGCCAAAACCAGCCGTCTGCTTCCTCGTCGCCGGTGGAACTGGCCAAGGCACTGTTTTCATTTTCTGTCACCGGAGAAAAGCTTCCCCGACGAGCTTTAATAGGATTTCGTCCAAATGGCAGATTTGTCGCCGATTTTTTGGATCCGCCATTGTCGTACTTTACTTTTCTTCCCATCTATTTTTGAGCCCCTCTAAGGCCCATTGCAGCGGTATCACCATTGTCAACAACTTTGTTTGCAAGACATAGAAATTCAGAGATGTTGAAGTCGTGTGGAGAAGACACACCCTTGCGTCCGCCATGGATGGAGCTTGAAGAAAACCCTAAAAATGGCGGCACCTCTATCTCCATCGATCCAATGGCCAAACTTCCTCCTTTTTTGTTCAAATTGCTTTCGCTCGTCTCCATAAGATCAGATCTAGCCTCAGTTTCCAGGGAAACACCAACTGCCAGCGTATTAAGGGCGCCCGACTTTTCATCTTCCAAAAAACCCTGCTTTGGCTGCCATATTTATCCGTCGATTTCAGTGGCTGATCTACATTCTTTCTCAGCCAGGGATGTGCTAGCCTTCTCCCCAATCCGTGCTTTTTCCTCGGTTAACAGAAAATCTCTAGTTTTCGGCGAACTTGACCTTTCGTCTTCTACACAAAACTGCTAAAAAATCTGCTGTTTTTCCTCCATAACCTGCTGTTTTTTTCCATTATTCTCGCCTCCACCTTCCTCCATGTCGTCTTCTCCACTGGCCGCCTTATCTCCGGCGTCTCCATGGCTGCCGGCAGGAAAATAGGGGTTTGGGGTTTTAGTGTGTGTATTTGACGGTGTGCTAGTGTGTGCTAGAGAAGAGAGCATTTTTTTTAGAGAGAAATTTTTTGAATTCGAAATTCGACTCCGTTTGGGTCAAGTTTCATCATATTCTGAGAACGTTAAAAATTTAGCTGTTTTGCACGATTTTATTAAAGCAAGTTTGTTTTCCTTTTATACTACCTTTTAGTTATTATTACGCTTAGCAAATTTACAACACAAATGCTTGGGTCTAGACCAGCGTTTGGGACAAGTTTCGTCGAATTCTGATAATGTTCAAAATTTAGCTGTTTTGCACTATTTTATTAAAGCAAGTTTATTTCCCATTTATACTAACTTGTAGGTATTATTACACTTAGAAAATTTACCACACAAATTCTTGGGTCTAGACCTTCGGTTAGGTCAAGTTTCGTCGAATTCTCAGAACGTTCAAAAGTTAGCTGTTTTGCACTGTTTTATTAAAGCAAGTTTGTTTCCCTTTTATACTAACTTGTAGGGATTATTACGCTTAGGAAATTTACCACATAAATTCTTGGGTCTAGGCCAACGATTGGGTCAAGTTTCGTCGAATTCTGAGAACGTTCAAAAGTTAGCTGTTCTGCACGGTTTTATTAAAACAAGTTTGTTTCCCTTTTATACTAACTTGTCGTTATTGTTACGCTTAGCAACTGTATAACACAAATGCTTGGGTCTAGATCTACGTTTGGGTCAAGTTTCGTCGAATTTTGAGAATGTTTAAAATTTAGTTGTTTTGCACGGTTTTATTAAAGCAAGTTTGTTTCCCTTTTATACTAACTTGTAGTTATTATTACGCTTAGCAAATTTACAACACAAATGCTTGGGAAGTTTCGTCGAATTCTGAGAACGTCTAAAAGTTAGCTGTTTTGCACGGTTTTATTAAAGCAAGATTGTTTCCCTTTTATACTAACTTGTAGTTATTATTACGCTTAGCAAATTTACCACACAAATGCTTCGGTCTAGACCAACGTTTGGGACAGGTTTCATCGAATTCTGAGAACGTTCAAAATTTAGCTGTTTTGTACGATTTTTTTTTCGAGAAAGGTAAGTTGCATTAAGTAAAAAATAAAGAAAGAAAATAAAGCAATTCGATCAACCAGCGGTGTTTCTCTTGACAGGCCAAGGGACACGCCTCAGTCTAAATAAAGCACGTGTACTGATTGATCTAGGCAAGATGATGCTATGCATTTGCTTTCTAGTATCCTCGACTATTACTAACGCTATGGTGGTAGGTGTTCATTCCATGTGTTTAAGTCGTTTGAGATTGCTCTCCTTCCAAATGAGGTTAACACATGATGTAATGTCTGTATTTCAGTCTCTTGTCTCGGTATATGACCCCGAGGTGTATCTTCTGCATCATCTAGCAATTGTAGAGCATCAAACGTATTATACATGGCAATTGCCTTACCCTTTTCCTCACGACTCAGCCTTCTTTCACGAGGACGCTCTCGTCCCTCTCTTTGGTTGTCCTCCTCTTGGGTCGGCAGCTTATGCTCTCGTCCCTTTCGCTGGTTGTCCACCCCTTGAGTCGGCGGTATTCTCTCTTGGTCTTCCCGTGAGGAAGCTCATCCCTCTCTCTGTTTGTCCATCCCTTGAGTCGGCTGCATGGGTGGTGGCCTTGCAGGTATCGTTTTAGGAACAAAACAGAGACCGGTGGTATAGCTGGGTTGGACGGCTTGGTGAACGCACAAACCTTTGCCATATGTCCTAGTGTCATACAACTTGTACATTTAGGAGGTAGCCACTCATATTCAACATCAATTTTGCATGTTATTTCTCCTCCTTCCTCTTTAGGCATCATGATAATAATATGCTTTGGTAATTTGGAACTCACATCTAGCATCACGCATACATGAGCGAAGTCCAATCTCGTGCATGCTCTCGTGATCGCATCTGGATATAGGGGTCTGCCTATTCCACTCGCCACCGTGCTAAGACCTTTAACCGTCCATAGTTCAACCGGCAAATGTCTCAATCTTATCCAAACTGGGACTTGTTTATGTTTGAGTTTTCGCATTGCCATTCCCGGTTCCCACTTTTAGAGTACAATCGGTTGCCCATGGAACAACCACGGTCCTCCTTCAATTGCTTCTTCTATATATGCAATTGTCTTGAATTGGAAGAAGTAAAATTCATTTGAGGTGGCCTTAACCTCCCATAAACCAGGCCAAGCCGACAAGGCGAACTTTTGGACATGATAAAAATATGGTCGCTTTCCCAGAAAGTAACCAACCGCAGTGGATTCCCATCGCCTAGCTCCGTTTTGTATAGATTCTATCGTAGGTCAGACAACAATTTCATCATTTTGTATTGTCCCGAATGAGAGAGTCTTACGAGATGAATTGTTGAACGCGTCAGCAATCTTGTCATCCACGACTGGATCTAACAACGGAATGTTCCCTATTACCATCCTTGATCGTGCCGCTATAAGTGGAGTTTGTCTCATAAGATCGTCTAACTCCGAATCCACCACTATTACCATCCTTGATCGTGTCAACACTGTCTTCTTCGTTGTCCATGTCAACATGAACTGCAGCGTTGACCAAGTCAATGTTTATCTCATCATTGTTGACCAAGTCACCTTTGACCACTTCAACACAAGTTTCCTTCCCCCTGTAGTTGTCCATGTCAACATTAACTACGTCAGTGACCAAGTCAATGTTGATATCGTCATTGTTTTTTTTTTTTTTTTGGGTAAATGTAATTTTCATTAAGTAAAAAAAATGGTACAGTACAATAAAGTGATCATCTGGTGGTTTCTCCCTCGACAGGCCAAGGGATACGCCATAGTCTATACAAAGCTCGTGTACTGACAGAACTAGCTAATGAAATACTAATGATTCGCTGCCTGACATCATCAACTATCAATAACGCTATGGTGCTCGGAGTCCTCTCTCTTTGCTCAGAACATCTTATGTTTATCTCCCTCCAAATGTGGTAAACAGAAGATGCCAGTAGTGCTCGATAAGCTATGTTAACGATGTGCTTACCCATCTATCTATGAGAAGCCCACTTAATGTCGTTCACCCAGTCTCTATTGGGCCAATGAAATTGTACCTTTCTCCGGATTGCTGTGAGACACTGTCGGCTAAATCTGCACTGAAAGAAAAGGTGTGAATGTGTCTCTGTTGCCCCCTCGTTACAAAGTATGCAATCACCAAAGTGAGATAACCATGGTTTGTCTGTCGAGCTTGCCAAGCCAAGAATAGCAAGCCATAGGATGAATAAGTGACGTGGAATCTTTAGCGAGCCCGAAAGTAGCGAAGCCCAACCTACTTTCGGTCCTGGGGGATCAAATAAACTGTAGAGAGACTGTGTTGTGGGTCGACCCTGATCAAATCTCCATACGATCCGGTCATCTCCTCCACGGATTGTGGGTAATACATGTGTGATCTCCAAGCACTCGAAATCCGTGATAAGCGGCCACTGCCATTCTCCTCCACTAATCACCGTGCTGAGTTTTGCTGACTCTCAAGTCTAAGGAGCCTCGGTCCACGTGGAAATATCTCAATAAGAGGTCCGAGGTAATGCCACAGGTCTAGCCAAAGGTGAAACTTTCGCCCATCTCCGATCTGGTAGTCCACCATAGGACGGAGAAAAATCCGTAGACGCAGGAGTTTCCTCCAACTCCATGAACCTCCACGATCTCGGATTGTCCATATGGAAGTGTCTCGTAACCGGTCATGGTATAGCCATTCAACCCAAATAGAGGTTCGATCACACTGAATGATTTCATAGAGTTTCTTAGTCATTAAGGCTCGATTCAAGGTATTGATGTCCTTGAACCCAAGACCTCCCTCGTCCACCGGCCTACACAATTTTTTCCATGCTACCTTAGCATAGCCACTATTTGTTGGGCCCTTCCATAAGAAGTTTCTCAGCCTCTTCTCAATTTCGTTTGTAACTCGCTTTGGTAAAATGAACGCAGAAGCCCAATAGAAGCTCAACGACATGAGTACAGATTTAATAATTTGTACCCTACCGGCATATGAAAGTGTCATTCCCTCCCAACCAACAATACGTTTATCGATTTTCACCAATAATGGTTGACAATCAGCAATAGTTAATCTGGAGGATAATAGAGGTAGACCTAAATACCTCAGTGGAAGGAGTCCCTCCTGAAATCTAAGTGCTTCCAGCATCTCCTCACGTAAACCCTGTGCTGACCGCGAAATAATAAGATGACTTTTCTGTACGTTCAGTCGGAGGCCCGACCAAACGGCAAATCGATTCAGTCCTCTCTTAAGGACCTCAATAGAGTCCATATCCGTACGGCAGAATAACAACAAGTCATCAGCAAATCCCAGCTGAAAAATCCAAGCTGAATCACACTTCCAATGAAAAGAAAAGAGCCCATCCTGGTCAATCATCTGTAGGTATCCCAAGTGTAATACCTCCATGACGAGGACAAAAAGGTACGGCGATAGAGGATCCCCCTGTCGAAGTCCTCTTGCACCCGAAAAGAATCCATGTGGCTTTCCATTTAATCCTACTGAGAAGGATGGTGTAGTGACACATTCCTCAATCCACCTGATAAATGTGGGTGGAAACACAAAAAGTTCCAAAACCGCAACTAGGAAGTCCCATTCAACTGAGTTATACGCCTTTCTAATGTCAACTTTTAACGCGCATCTAGGAGGTAGGCGTGATTGATTGTATCCCGAGAAAAGTTCCTGAGCTAGCATGATATTGTCTCCAATACTTCTGCCAGGAACGAATGCTGCTTGGCATGGGCTAATGACTTTGTCCAATACCACACTCAGTCTTTTGACAATAAGTTTGGCAATAATCTTGTAGAGGACATTGCAGCAAGAAGTAGGTCGAAAATCACCAACGGACATAGGGGAATGTACCTTCGGGATAAGCGCCAATATTGTGGTATTGATTTGTTTCAAGAGCCTCCCGGTAGTGAAGAAATCTAACACTGCCCTCGTAACCTCGCCTCCCACAATCGGCCAGGAAGCTTTGAAGAAGCCTGACGAGTACCCATCAGGACCCGGTGCCTTATCCTCTGCAATATCGAACACTGGCTCTTTTTTTTTTTTGGGTAAATGTAATTTGCATTATGAAAATAATGGTACAGTACAACAGTCAATTGGTTTATCCCTCGACAGGCCAAGGGATACGCCACAGTCTATAAAGAGCAATTGTACTAATGGAATTAGGCATATTAATACTCAAGATCCTCTGTCTAATATCATCTATAATGAAGGAAGCCAAAACATTTTCCGGATGCTCAATTTGCTGGAATCGTCTCAAGTTTCTTTCTCGCCATATATGGTAGATGAGTGATCCAAGTAGTGCTCGATAGGAAATTGCCAAATGATCATATCATCGCCTCCATGAATCTGAGGTAGTGTATATGTGATTTGGAGGCATTCCAGATCCTCTGAGGTAGTGTATATGTGATTTGGAGGCATTCCAGATCCGTGATGAGGGGCCAGTGCCATTGGCCCCCGCCAATGACCGAAGAAAGCTTAGTGGAGTCTTCAAGCCCAAGTAAGTTCGGTCCGCGTGGAAATCTAGGAAGTAGGGGTCCAAGTTGATGCAATGGATCCTTCCAAAGATAGAAGCTTCTCCCATCTCCAATATGAAGCTCCACCATTGGTTGGATAGAGCTGCGCAGACGAAGCATTTTTCTCCAACCCCACGATCCTCCCTGTTCGCCAACTGTCCATATGGAGTTATTCCGTAATCGTCCGTGCTGCAACCACTCAACCCAGACGAACACTGCCTCTTTGACATCCAAGGGGGTGAATGGTGATAAAAGTGAACACAGCCTGATTGATATCGTCATTGTTGACTGAGTCACCTTTGACCACGTCAACACAAGTCTCCTTCCTATCTGCAACACATTTGACCACGTCATTAGTGAATAGGTCAACATTGACCGAGTCAACCCCCATCTCATCAACAATTGCTACGTGATTAGAGTTTGATACGAAGTCAGCCACTTTTCCTCCTCCAACCAGCGAATTAGTTGGAACCAGATCCGAACAGTTTGACGTCGTTTCTATAATCTCTATTCGTCTGACCGATGGCAGGACATTCCTCATAGATGGCCGTAAGATCCTTGGTAAAAACGGCGTGGTTATTGCCCCTTTGGATGGTGCGAAGCATCGCGTCATTGCTTCGTCCCCAAATCGTTCTGTCCATTTGTTTTTCAAGTCACTCACCGCTTTCAAGGCTTGTTTATCACCATCATAAATAACCGTATGTGCAAGTTTTAAAAATTAAGGCACGTTAAAGGATATCGAACCGTGTTTTCCATTAATTGGTGTTGTAAATTTGTTAAGCGTAATAATAACTACATGGCACACCCTTGGACCACGCATTGGTGATGGGATTGAATTTTATTTATGGAAGGATCCATGGCACACCCTTGGACCACTCATAGACAGATTCCCACGAGGGCCTTCCAGATTGGGTTTGCATGAGAATGCTACATTGAATTCAGTTATCCACGAGAATCAATGGCAGTGGCCATTGATTACGGACATGGAGTGCTTAGAGATTACTCACACACTGCCTCGTATCTATGGAGGATCAGATCGGATTATTTGGAGATTTATGAATGGGAGGCCCACCACTCAGGAGCTCTATCGGCTTATGATGCCACCGGGACCGAAAGGAGACTGGACTTGACTACTTTCAGGCCCTCTGAAGATTCCTCGTCATATGTTCATCCTGTGGCTTGCGATTCTGGAGAAGCTGGCCACAACGGATAAACCATGGTTATCCCACCTTGGGCATTGCGTACTTTGCAATGATGACATGGTCGAATCACACGACTACTTGTTCTTCCAATGCAGATTTAGTAGACGATGCATCAGCCCTATACGACGCATGTTACGATTTCAGTGGCCAAATCGGGAATGGATACAAGATATATTGTATGGGGGGCACAGAAATGGCGTGGGGAACATATCATCAACATTGCATACCGTGCACTATTAGGATCGTGTGTCTATCATATTTGGAAGGAGAGGAACACTAGAAGATTTGAGCAAGTTTAGAACCCTCCGGGCGTGGTAGCAAACCTGATTATGGAAGATATACGCCAGCGCATAATTAGTCTAGAACTCCCTAGCTATGTTAGCACACGTGCATTATATAGACTATGGCGGATCCCTTGGCGTGCCGAGGGAGACACCTGACGAGGAGCATTGTTGTACCATTTTTTTCCTTTATTAATGAAAATTACATTTTACCAAAAAAACCGTGTAAAACAGCTAATTTTTGAACGTTCTCAGAATTCGACAAAGCTTGACCCAAACGTTGGTCTAGACCCAAGCATTTGTATTGTAAATTTGTTAAACAATAGTAATAACTACAAGTTAGTATAAAAGGGAAACAAACTTGTTTTAATAAGAAGCTAAAAAACAATGGACAAAAAAAAAATTCTCTCTCTACAATTTCTCTCTCACACACTAACACACCCAAATCACACACATGCAACCCTAATCCCACATCTTCATCAACACCGGCCGGTGAAGACGCCGGCGACGAGGAAATGGACGTCGGAGAGTTGGGGGACGGCGACGGGCAGAACGTGGAGACTGCCCTGGTGGGTTTCGACGGTGAACAGCCGCCTACGGCTGCGGAATACGAATGGTCGCGCGAACTCCAGCCGGCGATGGACGAAGATTTTTACGAATCTAATGGCAATCAGACCTTCATGGAGATGAATGGAGCCCAACCATATGAAAAAGATGGAAACTTGCGGCCGGAATCGTCTGGTTCAAAATTAGGGTTTGGCGCCGCCATGGGAGACGCCATTGATGAAAACTCGAAATTCTCAGCGAAGGAACGATGTAATATCGACGAGTTTCTTTACTTAGCGAACAAGGTGATCGACAAAGGAGACACTCAGTCCATGGAAGCGCTAGTGGAACTCAAACGGAGATGGGTGGCGCGATTTGGATGCGAACGGTCGCGGTTGGAAGTCGAACAGACTAGGCTGCCGGCGACTGATATTTGTGTCGATTCGTATCCTCTTGCCCGCGACTTCAGGCAGACCTTCCGACAACGTCTTAGGACGAAGCAACAGTCGATGGAAATCAGAAATTCGAAATCGGCGGCCGATCAGTTTCCGAGGGCTATTCGCTGCGTGCGCCCTGTTGAGACGGCGCCGGAATTTATCCGGCCGACCACTGTATACCATCAGCCGGCGATGGACACACCTGCAGACGAAGAACCGGTTGTGGGAGAGAGTACAGAAGTTTTACTGCCTGCTACAGTACCTGCTACAGTGACCGCCGCTACAGTACCTGCTACAGCTGCAATTCCGACTTCTGCTACAGTGCCGGCTGCTACAGTTGCGGCTGCTACAGTAACTGCTACAGTAACGGATTCCTACACCTCCAACAATTTTCGAAACGGTAAGGTTGCTAATTCACATACGGGCATTTTTGTTGGGAATATTCCGCTTCAAACAACGTTGGAGGATTGTTTTGGTGATGATAAAATTGCACGTGCGTTCAATAACTCAACCCGGAAAACACTTTCATATGTTGAACCGATGAGGCAAAATGGAGAGGTTGTGGTTCGGCCATCTTTGGACATCGTTCGTGATGGATCAAAACGATGGAAATCAACTGCAGTTGGATACTTTCTTGGGAAGCGACCATATTACCACCACTTAAAAGAATATGCTCATTCGGTGTGGCCGGCACTTCATGAGGTCAATGCTACAGCTAATGGTTTCTTTTTCTTTCAATTCAAATCAGTAATTGACATGGAGGAGGTGATCGAGGGGGGACCGTGGCTATTTCAAGGACAACCAATAGTTCTCCAGAAATGGGAACCAGGGATGGCCATGAGGAAACTGAAACATACACAAGCGCCCGTTTGGATCAAGCTTAGGCACCTTCCGATGGAATTTTGGACAACAGATGGACTGAGTACTGTTGCGAGTGGAGTAGGAAAGCCACTTTATCCGGATGCGATAACCAGAGCATGCACGAGACTGGACTTCGCTCGAGTATGCGTGATGGTGGACGTCTCAAAGAATTTACCAAATCATGTCATCATCATGACTCCAGATGAAGATGGCGGGGAGACACCATGCAAAGTGGACGTCGAATACGAATGGCTCCCAAAAAAATGCTTGGATTGTATGACATTGGGGCACTCGACTAAGGAATGTCCACTTACTAAACCCAAGAAAACAACAAAACCACCGGTGGCTGTGTATGTACCAAAACCTTTCACCGCCCGGGCCACGACCGAACCCGTTAGGGTACAGAAGCCGCGTCAGGACTGTGAGGTGGTTAATGGAATGAAGAAGGGTGATAACCCTACTGATAGTAATACTACTAGACAGGATAATCGGGGTAAAGAAGTGGTCATTTATAATGCGTTTGAAGCTCTATATCTTATTGACGATACAGATGAGCAATCTGGGGGTCCTAATACAAGCAGCCCCATTGGACATGGCCCATGCTGAATATTGCCGTCTGGAATGTACGTGGGCTGAATAAACGAGACCATCAGCTCGCATTAAAGGACTGAATAAACGAGACCATCAGCTCGCATTAAAGGATCTCGTCTCGGAATACAGGTTACTCTTCTTGGGCATACTTGAAACTCGCGTTTGTATTACTAATGTGATGCATATTCAATCTTTTCTACTACCTCAATGGAAATGGTTTGTTGACTATGCAAATGTGGGAAACCGTATATGGCTAGCATGGGATGATAATGCTATTGATGTCCATATTCTTGATTTGGGTGAACAATTCATACATTGTCGAGTCACGAATAGGGCTGACAATGAAATTGTTATCATTACTGTTATTTATGGTGCTTCTGAAGTGAGTGGTCGACGTGCCCTATGGAATTCTCTACAAACCCTTGCCCCACAATGCACGGACGTTCCATGGCTGGTGGGAGGAGATTTCAATGCAGTCCGCGAGATTAATGAGGTGTGTGGCGTCTCGGGAGATATAAGGATTGCTATGGAAGATTTCAACAATAGTATTCAGGAAGCTGGATTGTTGCCAATGCCTATGCAAGGTGAATGGTATACTTGGCACAATTGCAGCACGTCTACGAGGAGCCTATGGAAACGATTGGATAGGATACTCTTCAATGATCGCTGGCTAGCACAGTTTCCTACTTCATCATATCATAGTCTTACACCCCGTACTTCGGACCACTCGCCGTTGGTCTTATTTGGGGACTCACAGCATCATAATAATGGAGGTATGTTTCGGTTCGATAATTACCCAACCCTATCGCCTGATTTTATCCCCAGTGTCCAGAATATTTGGCAACATGAGGTGATTGGCGTGCCTATGTACGCGGTGACCCATAAACTTAAGGCCCTGAAACCGGTCTTCAGACAACAAAGGAGGAATAAAGGGGATTTGTCACATAACGTCCAATTGGCGAAGGGATTTCTCGAGGAGGCACAAAACTTGGTGAGCTCGGACAGACAAAATGAACTATTTGAACACTGCTGTCGTTTTGTGTATGCTAAAGCGGTCAAGATAGAACAAATTATGCTACAGCAAAGAGCTAAGATGCAGTGGATGAAGGGGGGTGACCAATGTTCCAGGGTTTTCTTCCGCAAGATCGCTCAAAGAAGGGCGGCGAGGAGGATCTTGCAGATCAATGATGAAAATGGAAGCACTCACGCAGAACCGGAGGAGGTTATACATGAGTTTGTATCCTATTATCAAAACCTCTTAGGAGGTAACAGACGTCAAACATTGGTGGATATTACCTATCTCAGACCTTGGGCGAGGCATATTATTACCAATGAAGAGACAAGCCAGTTATGTTTACCTTTTACACCGGAAGATGTGAAGAATGCCGTGTTCGACATTTCTGAGGACAAGGCTCCAGGCCCTGACGGATACTCATCTGGATTCTTTAAAGCAGCCTGGCCAGTGGTGGGGACTGAGGTTACAAGGGCGATACTGAATTTCTTCACCACGGGGAAACTTCTTAAGCAAGTTAACTAAGGTGGATATCAGGAAGGCCTATGACACGGTTGAGTGGGACTTCCTTGTGGCGACTTTACAGCTATTTGGGTTTCCACCAACTTTCACAAGGTGGATTGAGGAATGTATCTCGACGACCTCTTTTTCGGTTGGACTTAATGGAAATCCTCATGGGTTCTTTGATGGAACGAGAGGACTTCGTCAGGGAGATCCCTTATCCCCATTCCTGTTTGTGCTTGTTATGGAAGTTCTGCATATTGGTTATCTGCAATTAATTGAGCAGGATATGCAATTCACATATCACTAGAAGTGTGAGCTAGCAAGAGTATTCCAATTGAGATTTGCAGATGATCTCCTGCTTTTTTGCAGAGCTAATTTGGACTCGGTCAGAGTCCTTAAGGTGGGACTGGACCGATTTGCTGAATGGTCGGGCCTTCGGTTGAATATTCAAAAGAGTCACATTATTATATCCCGGTCTGCACACGAAAGGAAAGGTCAGTTGCTATCGCTCTTGGGATTTCAGGAGGGACATCTCCCGATGAGGTACTTAGGCCTTCCTTTAATCTCATCTAGATTGACTATATCAGACTGTCAGCCACTTCTGTCCAAAATTGATGCACGTATTGCGGGATGGGAGGGTATGTCGCTATCATATGCTGGGCGGGTACAAATCATTAAATCTGTACTTTCAGCATTGAGCATTTATTGGGCTTCTGCATTCATACTAGCGAAGTCGATCATTAAGGAAGTTGAGAAACGCCTTCGAAGGTTCCTATGGAAAGGCACCTCAATGACGGGTTATGCCAAAGTTGCGTGGAAGGATGTTTGCAAACCGATTGGGCAAGGAGGCCTAGGAATAAGAGATATTGACGCGCTGAACCAAGCACTAATGACTAAGAAGTTGTGTGATGTCATAAGATGTGACCGAACGTCTATCTGGGTTGAGTGGCTGCAGCTCGGACGACTACACAATAATTCCATTTGGACTGTTGACGAGAAGGGTGGATCGTGGGGTTGGAGAAAGCTGCTTCGTCTACGCAGCCTTATCAAACCAATGGTGGAGTGTCGTATTGGAGATGGGAGGAACTTCTTTCTGTGGAAGGATC